>NC_092861.1:85674963-85823796 GCF_032062135.1 Pyxicephalus adspersus | reverse complement strand
AAATCTTTACTTCCCTGAATTCACTTTTGGTGATTTTGGTGACATAAGATAACTAACACACTGTACATATTCTCAAACAGAGGACTCAATTGTAATTAGAGGCAAGATTGAGGAACACAAACTAAGACTACATGGAAAAGTTTGGCAGACTGGAAAGTACCAATAGGTAAAAGTGAAATGACTTGATAGACATCAGCTTGTTCTGTTATTTATAAAGAAGAATCCCTTGTAAAAAAAAAACTCACTGTATATTTTTAAATTAGAGGACAAACAGTGATGTGTTTTGTAAGAATGCAATACCATATCTAGACCCTTCCACTAGCATTGTTTACTTATTCTTGCTAGATTTATTCTGCATGGTGAAACCAATGTCTAAATGGACAAATTGCAGTGCCAGTTTGATATCTGTCCTATTCTTGTTATCGCAGGATGCCATGTCAAGCATATGGAAAAACTTGTAATATCTAAACGCACAACTATAGTTCCCAACCAGTAGCTCATAGCCTCATAAGTTACAAATCCAAACAGCTATTGTATTACATAAACATGAACTCAATCAATTTCATGCCATACAAAAGCCTCTAGATTAGCTGCTTATTTTGTAGAAGAAACCCTTCAAAGCAGACCTTACATTTTCAATAAGGTACCATTTTGATACACATTTTAGACCCACAGTGAACTGTAGTGTTCTGCCACAGTCAGTGAGTGGAAGCGGATGGGGACTATTTTTTGCATTTGGCTACACATGGCTGTGGCAGATCACGGCATGATTCTCGAAAGTGACAAGTTGATTTAAGCTATAAAATTGCTGTTTAGGATTTACACCACAAATCCTGCACCACTGTTGTATATCAACTGCTAAGCTACAAGTCATGAGGTTTTACACCCATTGATGTAATGGTAACAATGTGCATGGTCCGGTCTGCCTTAAACACTGCCTACTGTACTTGGTTTACCTGCAAATGTGTCATCCGGTCCTGATTAGAAGATAATACAATGTACTTTTAGTGAGCACTAATTGTAAGCCAGTACTGCATCATTTACCTATTTTTGTTTTGTAGTGTAGTAATTTACTCTTCCTTATTGCTGAATAAAGCAGTTAGCAGATCAGCCACCAGAGGGAGCAAACACACCTGAAATTACACTGCTCCTGGTATTTCTGAATAACAGCTATTTGCTGCACAAGGTGCACATTCTTTATTTGTAACTTAAAACACATGCACTAGGAGGATACACTTGTGAATGTTTGCTGAAAATTAATAAATTTACCCCTATTGTGAGAACCATGACCTGCCAACTGTTACAAATGTAATGTGTGCGTCTCTTTCTCAAGTTTAAAAAAATGCTAAGATTTTTTTTTTTATCATAGGCTGATAAATAGACTAATATTTTTTTAAAACAGTATTTTTAATTATTTTACAAAAGACAGATGTGAATCTATGTGAAACCTTTTTTAATTAATTTATTACTGTAAAATCATATTAAGAACTGCAATCTTCCAGGTGTCCAGAAATCTTCAAATGTGCCAGACACAGGGAAACACAATGCTAGAAATAGGAGAGATAGATTAGTCGGTGAGTTGGTTTGTAATCAAACCCACATGACCACAATCGTCATGACGTATACGTGATCCAATCAGTGTGGATCACAACTATTACTATAAAACACCATGTCCCACACCTAGGAATTTGTAGCAGTGGAGAATTCTTTTTTTTTCACCAATGGCCATCGAGCAAAAAGTTGATTAGGGAAATTCAGATTCAAATTCAAATTTATATTATATGAGATATAATATGATATATGAGATTTATCTATGAGATGAGATATAAATGCAGAGTGCTTACAGAGTTATTATTAATAAATGCCTGCACAGCAAATTAGCTCTTAGTCTAGCCCAAGAATTAGATCTCAGTAACAAAATACAAATTGTTTGCATCTTTATTTGGGAAATGATGCATACAGCCTGAACAATTTATTGCTTTTAATCTACATACACACATTAGATGAATGTTGCCTGAGATAACCAATGTACTTTACTTCTTAAAGTTAACAGAATCTCCATTCACTTGAACACAGATTTCCCCTTTTCGCCACGTTACAGTTGACATTACTCTTTAATAAGTCCCCACATTTGGTAAATTACTGTGATAAGAAAACAGGCTTCCAAATAATTACCTAATATCATTAGGCATCCTAATATAAAAGGATCACTATCTGCAAGGAGTGTGTATGTTCTTTCTGTGCTTGCTTGGCTTTCCTTGGACACATCAGTTTCCTCCCACATTCCAAAAACATGCAGTTAGGTTACTTGGATTCCCCTCAAAAATAAAACTTGACCTTAGACTGGTAATGGCATATGACTATGGTGGGGACATTGTGAGCCCTTCTGTTGGACAGTTATTGATATGACAATGGACTTTGTAAAGTGGTGCGTACTATGTATAAAATAAATATCTAGGTGATCAGTAGCAACTTCAGCTGTGCTTTTCGGTGCAGTTTAGATGAACGCAATGGGCCTGATTTAATAAAGTTCTCCTAGGCTAGAGAAGATACACTTTTATCATTGAAACTGGGCGATCCAGCAAACCTGGAATGTATTTCTTAAAAGTCATTTGCTGTTTGTTAGCAGATCCATTCCAGGTTTGCTAGATCACCCAGGTTCACTGATGAAAGTGTATCTTCTCCAGCCTTCTACTATGTGATTCTACTATTTTCTATGGGCAAAATGTTTTTCTTTTATTATTTCCATTATTTATCAATCTATTTTATCTAACTAGAGAATTGAAAAGGATGGGGTTTACTCACTTCCACTTGGTCTTTTCATCTCATTACGTCGAAGCTGCTTTACTTGGCCTCTTTTCTTTTTCTTTTCTTCATCGGGGGCTTTTTCAGGCGTTTGTCCCAGAATGACTTTTAAAGGATCTTCCTTGTTAGAAGCAGTGGCAGAAGTGAGCTCTGCATTCTGTTTTCCTGTTTTCTTCTTCTTCAGTCTACAAAAGGTCAGAAAGGAAGTAAATTATTCCATGAGATTTTTGCATAACAGGGTATGAGAACCTTAATATTCAGAACTGCTGTGGAAGCAAATCCCTTCGAAAGGAACCATAATAATATATATAACCTAAAGATAATAATTGAAGTTATATAAAACAAGTTGGGTAAACTTGCTTCTTCAACCACTTCTTGGTTATTTTTTTAATGTACATGCAACCATTAAATCTGATGGAGATTTTAAATCTTCTCATATCTGTGTCCCCACTGGAGAGATCTTTTATTTATATCTCTGTGGCACCCATCACAGGACAAAATGGCAAGCGGAAATCTCCTTAGTGTTAAAAAAGCAAAAACCCTTTCCCATGCTATTCAACATTAAAATTTTTCAGCTGCAGTTACACTTCTGTTTCCAATGGCCAAAATATAATGTTTCAAAAAACTAAACATGTTTTGTATAAAGCTGCCCATTGACATTAGATAACTGCCAACATCCAGCCAGTTTTATCCCAAACAGATTGCAGGAATCTTTTTTTAGCTGATAACCATTGTTTCCCTAAAATCAGAAGGTTTTGTGAACTTGGCATCTGCCCACACTGAGTCATGCAGTTGTTTTGCATTCTTTAACTCTAGCTAGCCCTAGCTGCATGCACTTACTCATTAGTTCCATCACACAAGCAGCTGAACTATCATGCAACCACATGCCTCAGTGTCAGTATACCCTTAGTTTGATTTTGTCTGAATAACTGCTGTCCCCTTAATTGTTTTATAGAATCAACTATAAAGTGATTTTTATATTGAATTTGTTCAACCAAAAGCAATTGATATTGCGTGTAGAACTGAACAAAAATTTGTTCAGTTAAGTTGGAGAATTTCTTTTGCTCGCACAAGTACCTGTCGGGTTTTTGAGACCACTTAAATCAGCAGTCGCCAACCAGTGGTCCATTGACCACTTGTGGTCCTGGAGAAAATTTTGGTGCTTCGCGGCTCTGTTCCCCGTATGGACACAACCCGCCCACTCTCCCATCGCAGGCTCAGACCTGCTTGCTAAACATCCTGGGGGGATGTTTAGCAAGCAGGTCTGTAGCGCAGGGCTGTGAACATAACTTTTGTTGCCTCCACAGCCCTGGGCTACTGTCCTCCCAGGATGTTTAGCAAGCAGGTCTGAGCCTGCAATGGGAGAGTGGGCAGGTTCTCGCATCATGACGTCAGTCTGGGGGAAGTTTCTTCCCCTTTAAGTGACACACAGCTTCCCGCGCATGTGTGGTCCGGATTCCATGGATTTAGGGGTCCCTGAGGTCCGAAAGGTTGGCAACCACTGACCTAAATAATATCTGTCCACTGACCTAAATAATATCTGTCCACTGACCTAAATAATATCTGTTTGAATGCATTTTGGTGCATATGCATTTATGCCTAATTTTATTAACAAGTAAAATAAAATGTTAGTTTGCATTTGTAATGATTACTAAGAATCAATAATGTAACAATTGTGGTGTGTGGTAGTATGATCGATTTTTCAACTAATGATTAAAATGCATGTACCGCTCACCCCATAAGAGTTCTGTAATTAGGTAGCACTTACCCAGGTTCCTCCTGGTAGTGTAGCATAAAACTCACAGACTCAAACATTTTTTTTTTTTAGGGGTTATATAAACACATAAGGGTTAGGAGTGTCATACAGTAGCAATTCAAATCCACAGCAGTCCATCACAGTAATACTATAGTCTCTTCACTTGACCCCTTGGGTCCACAATGAGCCATAAAAGAAACATCTCTACACCAGAGTGGGTCTCTTCCTTAAAATACCCGACCTTAATTTTAGCTCCAACAGGATCCTGTCCTTAAGTTTCTTATGTCTGAACCCCCTTCTCCTGAAGTTTCTTCCCTTGAAGCCAGACTCTTGCACCACTGCAAACTATGATCCACTCCTCAGTGAAAAACGTCTTTACGCCAAAGTCTAGAATAAGTCTTCTAGCCAGGCCTTGGAAGCCTCCAGGGCGAGAAGCCATGTTCTTTCTGACTCCTCTAGCATTCCATGGTGAGAACACAGTTCTCTATATATTAAACGTGTAACAGAAAACCGCTAGCTCTACTCTCATACTCTTGCCCCAACTTCCCTTTCCTCCTCCATAGATATAAAAAAGTATGATGATCCTTCACAAAACGTTGTTTTGTTGGTAGGATTTTACCTATTAATACAAATGCACTCTCATAGGTAGTTCAAGTAACACTGCACCTTTTGTTCAGCACCCATACAAATACTCCCAGTATAGGTGACTGGGACATTTATAATATTGCGCCATGTTTGCTGCCTGGCATTGAATACAATGCTGATATTGAACAAAAAGTCCAGCTGATATCATCAAATATCGCATATCATAATTTTTAAAAACCACATACAAGCATCTGTCAGCAATACGTGATTCTCTATGTTATCTAGCTCCTTTTCAGTCATATGTTAGTAAAGCGGCTGTGCTTCCTGCAAAAAGTACACATGTTGTTTGGTGATCATGTTGAAAGGATTGATGATATTAAAGCAATTTGTGAATAAAGTACACAGTAGGTCTACACAAAACTATGTTTAATTAAATTTTAAATACATAAATGAAAGTGTAAAGTTCAATGTGTTTTAATCAGCTGTATATGGATGAAGCGCTGCTTGTTCTGGCTAATATTCATACCTCCCTGTCAGCAACTACAATAAATAAATCATCTGGCTTTTTGGTTAACTGCAGTCTGTTTTGCTTCCTGTGGACCCAATACCTTTTTCCTTACCAACGTCTCTGTCTCTATAGTAATAGGAAACGACAGGTGTGTTGCCTTTGTGCCTTAGGGTGCCACTGAAAAAGAACGAAACCACGGCAGCACATAGGTATAAAGGGACCCTTAATATAAAAAAACATTAACAAGCTTGGCAAGTAATTTATAAATGTGTGGAAACAGTCCTAAAAAAGATTACTTTGGATTGAGTTAATTTAAAGTATATAAATTTGCTCTGTAGAATACATCTGCCTTCAAAAATCACATAATTACTTGAATGGGGTGTAGAATTATATCAATATTCATGAAAAGCCCTAAAGATTGTTACAAAATATGCCTAAACAAACATCATTAAGGATCAATGAGTTATAAAAAAGAATACAATTCTCAATAAGCCACACTTCTGCAATATACATTATAACAGGAATTGAACATCCCCCCAGAGCACCATTAAATATACTGGTATAGGCAAACTCTTGGCACAAAAACTTTTATTGAAAGATATTTATTATTTGCAGTAAAAGGATATAAAGCTAATATGTCTTTGTCAAATGGCTTTATAACCTACAAAAACCCTCAAAAAATATCAGCTCCACATAGCCTGTGCAGAGAGCAGAGATGCATCCACTATAGACTCCCCACAGAAAAGATGTCAGGTACAAGACTGGCCACCTTACACAAGGTGAAAAAAGCTGTCTGGTCTTAAGCACAGGAATTTTCGCACAAAGGAAATGTTTTACACTAGATTACCGCATATTTCTGGAAGAAATGAACAAAGCACACTAAGATCCAAAAAATGTACCCACCTGGTAAAAATAAAATCATATGGCACAACCTCAACAACAATGTTGAGACTTTTTGATGGCACATGCTGAAAAACTGGTCAGTATTATGGGCATGATGGATACAACCAAATACAATGGGGTGCGGAGAAGTTTGTGGCTTTGCCCCCTTCCAGATGAGATAGAAAAATGAGTGTGGGAGGGCAGATGACAGCCTAATATCCTAATATGTAACTGTGCAAATATCAGGTCTTTGCAATTCCTAAAACTGTTTTTTTCATTTAGTGAGAAGCTGTGATGGCAGAGACACAAGCACGTTTTACGTTGTTGGAGTTACGGGCCGTCATGAAGTTTTTGTTTCCCCAGGGAAAATCAGCACAGGACATTCACAGTGAGATGTCACAAACACTGGGGGAGAAGTGTCCTTCCTACAGCACTGTCAAAACCTGGATATCTCGTTTAAGACTGGGCATTTCACGGTTGAAGATGAGCCCCTCAGTGGGCACCCCCCAACCTCAACTGCCCCGGCAACCTGTGATGCTGTCCATGAGCTGATTATTGAGAACCGGCCAATATCCGCAAAAAAGATAACCCAGATACTTGATATCTCACGTTAGTGTGTTGGGTGTAGCGAAGTGGATGCCAAAATGTTTGAACAGTGATCAGAAGAAGGAATGCGTTGAATCATCCAAAGCCCTTTTGGCCCATTTTGAAGCTGCACAGGACGTTTTGGCTAAGTTAGTGACTGAGGATGAAACCTGGCTCAACATCTATGATCCTGAAAACCAAGGAACAGTCAAAGGAATGGCGTTACAGTGGGTCCCCGCACCCGAAGAAGTTCCGAACCTAGAAATCAGCCAAATAAAGTCATAGCGTCTGTTTTCTGGGACAAAGACGGTATTCTGTTGGTGGACTACCTACCTCAGGGCTCTAGTATCACCGGGCAGTATTATGCTAACCCCCTGGACCAGCTGAAGGAGGCAATTATGACGAAACATTGTGGAAAGTTGACCAAAGGGATCCTTTTTTTGCAGGACAATACACCTGCGCACACGTCCAAAGTTGTGGTTGCCAAATTGAACGCCCTGGGTTTCCAATTGGTCCACCATCCCCTCTACTCACCTGACCTAGCCCCTTCGGTCTATTATCTGTTCCTGAATTTGAAGAAACACCTGAATGGGCAATGTTTTGGGGAAATTTCTGACGTCAAAGATGCTGCTGAGAGCTGGCTTGCGGCCCAACCAAAGGACTTTTATTTGAACGGTCCAGAAAAGCTGCAACTAAGCTGTACCAAGTGCATCAGTTCCAGGGGGGAATGTGTTGAATAAATGTGTTATTTCATAACTCTGGCTCTCTTCTTTCTGGGCAAAGCAAGGAACTTCTCAGCACCCCCTTGTACACTTTGAAAATCAGACTCGGATGGCCTAAAGCCAAATAAAACACAAAACTGAAAAAGGCAAAGGCAAAAAAGCTATCAGGTTGATAAGTACAAACAGTATATAGAAGAAAAGTGGTGGATAGAATACCTGTCTCACTGATCTAATGTGCTTGCAAAATATGCTGTAGATTTTTTTCACTGATCACTGGACTTAACCAGCAAGGAGGGATCAATCGTAGGTGATCATATGACACCTAAAAGGCATAGCATGTACCTTCTATAATAAAGAGCTGTATGCTCCCCATTTTTAAAAACTTTACTTTATTTTTAAGTTAAAAAAAGGACAGCTAATGCAATCATTTTCTTTTTAATTTGAAAGTTTATTTACAAATTAACTATTCAATATTAGCTTTACTTCGGCTTTAATCGGCTCAGTCAAACTCAATCTTCTAGGAATCTTAGTGACATCTGACAGTTGCTGTTGAATGCAGCATTTCACAGAGCCCCATGAACATACATCCTACGCAACTCAACATAAAAAATTAGCTAGTCACTGAGTACAGATAAATAAAAAACAAAATAATAGTAGGAAAGCAAAACAAAAAAAAACACACCCCAAAGCAAAAAGAATACATAACAACTAAACTTTTCCAAGAATATGAATATTCCATCATAAATTGCCACTTTTTTTTAGTTGTATTCCTTTGACTACTCAGTATAACATATTAGATAAGAAGCCATCTGGAATCTGACTAGGCCATGGAGTTCTCTCCTGAGAAGAGGGACAAGAGACATGTCATAGTGGCAATGTCTGTTTTACACTGCTTCTCTACACATACAGCAATGTATATTCTCCATTCTTCATATGCCGGAAAAACTCATATGCAATACATATCCACAATACATGCACATTCCCCGTGTTTTATTCATTTAGCCTTCAACTACAAAAAAAAAGATTGCAAATAAAAATAAAAAAATCAGAAATATTCAGATTGTTTACTAGAATGTTTATTAAAAGCATCAGCAAGTCGCAGAATGGCACAGGTTTTATCCTCTAGCTCTAGGTCATCCTACGTCATCAAATCCTTTCTTCTCCAGCCTGATTGTCCCTGCCCTCTTTACATTTAGAAGTTTTCCATTCTTTTTCAGTTCTTTCAATCATGGGGGCCCATAATCACATGTGGACATTACATAGGTCATTCTGCTTTTTTAGGATGGTCTGTACAATTCTTCCCACAGTTGAATAGAAAAGCACAGAAACTTGGTGAAATTATAACAGAGTTGAAGAAATGTATAAAATAAAATAGGAAAGGTTCTATTTGAAAATGGCATGATTATATTGATAAAGGGAAGGGGGCTCCTGCACTTTTATGCTTTCTGGAAACTGTGTTAGTCGACTAGTTAAAACACTGCTGTCCACATCATTCTGGTCTAATATTGCTATAATTCATAATTATCTGATAATAAAAATAGCCCTGAACATAATAACTACAGAGAGGTGGAATATTCAAAACACCACAGACCAGCCTTTGTGTAACCTCCTAACCCTTGAAGAATCCTTTTATTAATTTTCAGGTCTCAGGAGACCCCTATTAAAGCCAATTTATTGAGCATCAGTGGGCAAATGCCTTATGAATTGGTGTCTAATGGAAAAGATGCCCCGTTGCAGTGGTGGCTGGAAAACCACCTTTATAAACAGCTCAAAACATCATTAGAGCCATGGAGCTGGCTCTACCGAGTGGTGTTCGATCCAAAACTATGCAAGTATCATTATTTTGGGAGGTCAATCAGCCACAGTTCGAGAAACCCCTAGCAACGTCTGGAGTTACGCCGGTTCAGAATGGCTGGTCTTCACAGAAGATTAATGTGGCATGAAATAAGCCCAAAAACAAAGAGGAAATAAAGCTTCTGCCTGTAACTTACCAACAATTGCACATCTTAGTAGATGAAAGGAAAAGAACGAGAATAATTACCAAACCAAATCACTGCATAAACTGTAATTTTGTTATGTCTTCATGTTTCCAATTACCCTTTATTAAGTTTGTTATGGCCCAGCACTGTCCATGAAAAAATCAATATACACTGAGTTTGAAAAACCACAATGCAGAATGCAGTTGTTTTATCTGATTTTACTCCGACATTTTCACTAAAACTGCTATTGCAGCACACGAATGTCTTATATATGAAACTATGGAATTTCTGACCTGCTGAGAAGACTTCACAGAGTCACTGCTCCCTTCAATAAGTCAACATGTTTTTATTCCTTTTTCTAATGCTTATGTTAGCAATAAATATGTATCACAGATGCATCATAAAATGTGTGCATTAGAGAAAGGAATCAAATTCACAGTTTAAAAAACTTGGGGATTTGCGGCTAATTACTACAGACTTCATTCAGCTTTCTCTTTTTCTCCAAGCATCTCATTAATATTTTTGTAGTACACAATAGGCCCCTGCCAGCTTTATGTGGAGTCAGTCATTAAGGTCGGTTTTGTTCATGGCATTAATATTTCATAGACTGTCAAACTTCCCTAATTGCTCTAATGAACAGATATTATACAGCTAAATGATTAGCAAAATAAATCCTGAGGAGGTGCTATGATGTTTCTAAGCCTAGAAAGTGATAGAAAAGCTGTTTAACAACTGTTTTTGACATTGTCATCAATAGTTTACAAAAGAAAATACATTTAGTAGTACAAACCAAATTAAAATAGGAAGAATTCCCAGAAAAAAAGGAGGATTCACACAAAACACCCCAATACACAGGGACATTAAATTGGCATTGACAGTCATATTATTTTTAGTACATATTTTATTGCATATAAATATATGTAATGTAGGTATAAAACATACACACACACACACATACCTACAGTATACATGCCTACAGTAGACTTGCCCAAAATATACATTGTAATCTATTACATATTCTAACACTGGAATAGGAGAATTTCCAAATAAGGAAAAAAATTGTAAATCCACATCCAATATTATTTTAGGTGTCCGACAAGGGTAAAAACTCACTGTGACAACTGTAACAATTGTAAAACTTTGGATTTCTCATCACCCTATGTTTTGGTGTCAATTGTTACAAGTAAAATAGAGAGGGATAAGACACCAATATAATTGTGTAAGAGGTTCTACTTATTCTGCATTACAACTATATTTTTATTTTAGATATGCTTTAACGGTTCCTTAATTTGTCTTGCTTTTTGCTCTTCTGGCCATTTCACATACAATGCAGTGTGCATATGGTGCAATGGCTCACTGTCGGTACGCACATACAGTGAAGCAGGGTATATATGTGTAAATGAGACTGATATATAAAAACTTACATAAAAACAAAAACTGCTTTTTTCATATAAGTTACCACTAATCATAAATAACTAGAAGTGGAAGGTAACTACAAGATATTCCTTGCAAAGATACCATACACTTGTAAAGATACCATAAGAAGCCAGTGGACTAGTCAGCTAGCCTATGTTGACCCAGACTTCATATTAAAGTTGAGTACATGGACAGTATCATAGGATTGAGAAACACAGCATGTGAATTTAACTCGCACAAGCTTTCTTGTGTTTACTCAAAAAGGTCAATTTCTTTTGTTCAGTTTATTCAGGCAAACCAAAATGCTTTTTAATGAGGTCATATTTACTGCACACATCTACAATGTTGACATAACAGAACACCTTGCTGGGAAGGTAAATTGTGCCAAGAAGAACAGAACAAAGGATAGAGGGAAATACACAATTTTGTCTCAAAATGCATAAAGGCAAAACACACTTTTAAAAAAGGGTAACCATTTGCTGGCACTCAATCATATTTTGGCTTTTAGTTGCAATATGATAAATACAATGTATCATTATCGTTATAATGAACATTGTGTGTTATTATAGCTTGATGTTAAAGATGAATTTCCAGGAACACAAGCATTTACCCTTGCAGCCAGTCATCGGGTGGCTGCATGGGCAATCTGCTCTTTTTTTCCAATGGATGATGAACAATAAGATAAATGTACGTTATTCTTCACTCCTCTTCGTATAACAAGTCCTCCTAAGTCTCCCAGGTAGTTTCACTGCCTGGTGCAGCTCTGACCTCATCTCATACAGTGCAGGAGCACCAGTCCTGCATTGTACACGAGGGTCCATCCACATTTCAGTACGTTAGATAAGGTAATTATTCTTCATCCCCTAGACAAAATAGGAAGTTAACTCCTGCAGTATGTATGTTTGTGTATGGGGAACCTGCTTATGATAAATATTTGTTATTATGCATTGTTACATGTATCTAATAAACACTTCTAAGTACTTGCTTTAATTTGACTGGAGTAAATTAGTGTAACTTGAAATCTGTCTATTCCATTTTGTGACTTACAGAACAGTTACAAAAAAACTTCCATTGCATCATGAACTTCGAGACCTTTTTACTTTGATATGGCATAATCCACAGTTTCATTCTGGCCAAAGACAGATGGTAAAACATAAACATTACACTTGTATTCACAAAGCAGGTATTACATTTATTAAATTATATGCTGGCAAAGGTATTGTAAAGATACAAACATTGCTCAACATAGTCATAAAAGCCTTCTGTATTTTGCTGATATCTGTAAGGCTAAGTTTAGGCAAACTTTTAAAAGTTCCACTAGCCACATTTTCTATATCCTATCCAACATATCGCCACAAGTTCCAAAAAACTCTACCTAACTGTTGCTCAGTACAAACATACATATTTGTTGGACTTCTGATCCGCAATAATCCCCTCTGAGGGAACCTAGACACTTTTTCATTCTAACTGAACATAGTTTTGGTATCATCACAATGGCAGCCCAATAACAAGTGGTATTGTACGTTCAGTCAGTCAAACATACCATATCAATTCTAAAAAACATAACTAGATCCCCCACTAATCATATTGATAAACCAATAGTATAAGAGTCAAAAGTTCTTGTGTGTCTTTTCAATCATTTTCTTTAATAGAAAGTGATCAAAAGTCCAAGCAAATGCACTTGATCTTTTGTATACAAAAAGCTGGGAATCCTACATTTACTGACACATTCCCGAACAGGGAATTAATCACTGCCATTGAAACACATGGACCTGGATGTTTCTCCACCAGTGAATGTTTTTGTTCTTTATAAAAAAGACCCACATAAGCTTTGTGGATTGATATTTACCAACACCAATCAATCTATGACCTATCAGGACCCCAAAAAAATGTCCATAAACTCAGATTGCTGCTTAATCCAATTCAGTTTCTACTGTTTTAGATCAAATTTGACAATCTGCCTATGTGTACTTGATCTAAGTTGTAACGTCTTTTTACTAGATTGAGTAGATGAATGATGGTTTAACCTGTTCTGTCGAAAAAACCAATACAGGTAGTCCCGGGTTAAGGACATCCGACATACAGACGACTCCTAGATACAAACGGGTTCAATGTGCTAAATTACCCCCATGGCTGATCATAATCTGTGATTTTTGAACACAGTCTTAGACAGCAAAGATTCTCTTCTTTTTAATGTTAATACATTTTAAAGTATTTACAAGACATGTATATTTTACTTTTTAATAACATTTATTAAAAGTTTAATCACATTTATTTAAAGTTAAAAAAACAGAGACTTGGAACATTCTTCCTATTGGATGGTGTGTTTGCTAAACATCCCAAAGTTTCTGAAAAACATAATAGGTTCTCTGGAATCTACTTTTACATACCTTCACAACTCCCACGCCATACACCTTACTCCTAGGAAGAAAATGATGTGCAAGCTTGTTGTTGGTTGACATCAAAGTCAACACAGGGATATGGACCTCCTCCCCATCTAACAGTGCTCAGGCATAGAAAATGGACAATCTGGAGCTATACTAGGAGGAAGAATATATGTATGTCACCCTATACCCAACAGTACTGGGTATTTCATAGATACATATGTCAGAGGG
This sequence comes from Pyxicephalus adspersus, assembly GCF_032062135.1. Classification (NCBI taxonomy): domain Eukaryota; kingdom Metazoa; phylum Chordata; class Amphibia; order Anura; family Pyxicephalidae; genus Pyxicephalus; species Pyxicephalus adspersus. The sequence continues at coordinate 85,809,943 of NC_092861.1, read as the reverse complement.
GGAAATAAAGATTAACTTATTTGTTTACTTTAAAGCTGAGTTCTGCAATTCTACTAAACATATTTAAAATCTTTGATGCCTAAAACATACCTTTGTATTTTAAAATGTAAGAAGTATCCCTAAAACTGGCATTTGAATCGTAGGATTCTATTCTTTGATTGAACTTCCCAGCTACACAGAAATGTTTCCATCATTTTTGGGAGTTTGAGGGGGGTAGTTCTTTACAACTGACTGACCAGCACTGCCCTGTTAAAAGTTCACTGGTTTCATTAATAAGTATACAGCTTAAAGGCTGTTTATTCCAGCAACCAAGTAAAATGTATGTTTTTGTGTGCTGGAGAATTACAGTGCTATTTGTTGCTAATTCCACCACAACAGACCTTGTCAACACTACTGGGTTTCAGTGCACCACAACACATGGTTAATCATTATATTGTGCTGTGGTGTATTTCGGGCTGCCTTAACATAACCTTTGTTATACTGTATACTCCATACTGAGTAGTAGGGAACTACAAACTAAACTCAGAACCCAATCAAAGATCAAAGGACTATATAGGTATAGCAGAATGCAGCACAGTTCAAAATTCTTAAATATAAAGACAATCTTAGAAAAAAAAGAATTTTAATACAACATATTCAAGAAATTATTAAATGCATATAAACTCCATAGAAGACTAAAAACTTTTCTGGGACCCTTGGGCCTAGAACCAAATTCACCACCAGATTTGGGTACTATTTTGGTTGATACTTCATACCTGTTTGGATGACATGCCTGTAGAGATAGCTGGTGGAAATACTGATACTATCTGAATGATAGTGTTACCTCTTTGACCATTGGGATGCGATCCTCTATGCAATATATATATATATATATATATATATATATATATTCTTAAATAAATTTGTATGGTGTTTGGAAAAATGCCTATTCTGATACTAACACAGGAATATAGTTATTATTATATTATATTCTATTATTAGAGCTTAAACTCATCAGGCAAGATGACAGAAAGAAAATATTTTCTATACATACAATACACATATAACTAATACACGTCTATACAACGACATTGATTATTGGACTTGTTCAGTTGTATATGAAGCTATATTAAAATGGATGCTATTAGTTATCTATAATAATACCCAGATACCATTGTTATACATTTTGAACATAAGAAAGTGGTCAACCAGTTTAGGCTGGGTCTACACATTAAATGACGCATGTTCCTACTGCATTTATATGCGTTTTTTTGCACTTTTATTAACGGTTTAAAGCTTGCCTTTAAAATGCTGTAAAACGGCTATACAGAGTTTTTAACGCGTTTACGTTTCAAGTGCTTATAAACGTGGGAAAGCGGCCTATTGAGATCAAGGGAAGTGTTTACCCACGTTTTCCAGCGTTAACCCTGCGTTTTAATTTTTTTAACATTGCAAGCAACGTTATAGATAATGCTCATAAACGTGCCTCAAGGAAACATCCTGGTGTAGATTAGCCCATTGGAATGCATGGGAATTTCAAACATGGGCTTTTAAAGCCTCAGGTTAAACGCTGGGGAAACAGTTCGTGTAGACCAGGGGTGTCAAACTCTGGCCCAGCACATCATTTTTTTTTTGGACCCTAAAAGAAATCCCAATATGAATTGAAGCTGGCCCCCCGCTACTGCAATTCATAGTAATGGCGGGCCAGCTGCAATTGATATTAAACTGCATTTCTCCAGATGTGAGTACAATACCGCTACTACAATTCATGGCATCACTCGCATCTCTAGACCAGCGGCCTCTCTGCCTATGCGTGGCGCCTTATTTTATAAACGCAAGTGATGCTGGGAATTGTAGTGTCATCACTCGTGTCTATTGAACAGCAGCCTATGCGTGGACCCCGCGAAGTTTATACTGACAGGTAAGCTCAATAATCAGGAATTACCAGGATTATTATTATCGAGAATTATCATAGTTCATAATTATCATTAATTGTTTTACTGTGCCAGAGAATGCAATGTAAAACCAAATGAATGCAGCAATTCATTTGGTTTCACATTGCATTCTCTGGCAAAGTAAAACAATTCATCTCAATACAAAGAAACAAGAACACATGAGAAGAGCATGCAGTAATATATAGTGGATTGATCTAAAAAAAAAATATTTTATGCAGATATGAAGTTCATATGCATTTACTACTTTTTAATATGTGTTATAATAATGTTAACTTTATACATTATAAAAAGTTATTTACTGTAACTTTGAACTGTGCTTTCAGATCCCACTATATCTATATATTCGTTTGTATTTAACATACAGAATAATGTGCATTAATGAAGCCTAGCAGTATGAACCCTTCCCAACAGTTTTACCAGCTAAACTCTTCAGAATCAACTAACATGATATTAAAAAATTTCCTTATGCTGTGAATAATTCTTTATTGCTTTGTAAATTTTTTATCACCTTTCTTATTTTGAGAATAATAAACTGAACAAGCTCAATACTAGGGGCAGCACACTGGTTTAGAGGTTAGCACTCTGACCTTTTCAGCACTAGGCTCCAGGTTTAAATCTCGGCCAGGAAACTATCTGCATGGAGTTTGCAGGTTCTCCCTGTGTTTGTTTGGGTTTTCTCCTACAATCCAAAAACATGCAGTTAGGTTAGCTGGCTTCCCCACTAAATTGTCCTTAGACTGTGGTAATGATATATGACAGTAGTAGGGACATTAGATTGTGAGCCCCTTTGAGGGACAGCTAGTGACATGACTATGGACTTTGTACAGCACTGCGTAATATGTCAGCGCTATATAAATAATGTGTATAATATTAATATTAGCTGGACAGTGTCATGTCCCTCTAAAACATTTTACGATTCCTGCACCACTGTCTTTGTGCTTTCAGCGTTAGAATTTCAACTAAGAGCTGAAATAGAAAATGTGAGCTCTTTATAGTCCTGAGTAGAAACAAACATTGTAATTACACCAGCAGCTGCTACCCCATCTATCTGTCTACAAGGCCTTAAAAAAGTACAGCTGTGTTATTATGTATGTATACTCAGCTGCTGGCGGACAACACAGTGTCATCATGAATATCAGTGGAACAAGTCAGACCGATAATTAACAAATTTTAAATATTTTTTTTTAAAATGTGAACTGCTTGCTGTTTTCTTTTAAATTTGTCACCATATGCAGTACCCTTACCATTAGTATCCATGGTGAATACAAATGGCCAAGCAGAACTGGCAAACCACAAAAATGTACAAGGGTTATCCAGAAAGCCACAGTATATCATTATTTTTTTCCATTCATGATCAAAGGTTTCAAAGCCTGTACTGAAAAAGGATCCTGGTAAAAATATAATGTTTTTACAATTATGAAGACTGGTAATGCAGCAGGACATCCAGACTGCTAATGGATACCTTCATTTACCTTAATGGTGTCTTTAATTTTCAGTGGTTATTTAGTGTGAAATTGGCAGACCAATGGGTATAAGGAATCAGAAGTGGAGCAGCCAGCAGAAAGATGCTGAGAAGAGTAACAAGAGGATTCACAGACTTGCTTTAAATAATATAGCTAGAACTGCTTTATACCTAGTAGTATTTAGTCAAATTCAACTGGATTTGTTCTATTATTGTTAAAGACATGTTGCACCTGTTCACGGCTTTTCATCAGTTAAACAAATCCAGTTGATTTTGACTATTACTAGATATACACTGGATAAAGAGGAACCTTCACAGACAGAACTGCTTTATGTTTACAAAATGTTCTAGTTAATAAAGTAATTATAATCATGTAAAGAAAGCAGGAAAAAAAAAAACAGGAAAACTGCATCTTCAATCATTACATGGAAGAAAGTGACCTTTTTATTTACTAATTTCCCAAAGTTCAATAGGCTTTACAACAATATACAGTATTAATGAGGAACAACAAAATATGTTCCCTGCTGCAGGTATATACATACAGACATAATTTGTTTCCCGAATGACTCTGTTGTAATACTATCTAAAGCTGATATTCGTGCACCTTGGTTTTCTCATGTAGGGAAAGGCAACAGGTTCACTTTAGGCACCACCAGCATTGCATACTCACCTTTCCTTCACTCACCAAACACTTTGTTCGCTGCCATGAACAATAAAAAAAACTGGATACCTCTAGTATGGCAGCCTGGGACCCAAAGTAAGCACCATTTACCCAAATTTAGAATTTGATTATGGGTTAGCTGGATGAGCTGAAACACCCTCTAAAATCTGTATTCTCTGGTTATCACAGTCTAAAAACAATGAAATGTCATGGAAAATGATTCTGCTCCTTCAACTGGTCACACAGATTGGAGGAACTTGGAAATAAATACAGAGATGTAAGCAGCCCATAGAGCTGTAAGGACAGTGCCCAAGCCTATCAGTTTTTGGTGAGATTGACTTTATTAGTCTATTCATGCCAGTTGTTTGAAATTTAAGATAGACCTTTTGTTATATCACACACTGCTTCCTTACCTTTGGATTTTATTTGGTAAGAACTATCTTTGAAAATGTATGACAGGGCAGACAATCCTTCCGCTGACCTTATCTTGGTGGAATGATTGTGACCAGCCAGGAACATCCATCAAACATATCAGAGCACTTCTTACTTGTTGTTGGTAAACCTTAAAACTGGAAAGGATCTACTTAAGATAATAAAATAAGGAGTATGTACAAGAAAACTTTGCAGCCTGCTCAGTGGGGTTGATTTAAAAACTGTAGGTAGCTCACTTAGCAAAATCTGAATTATTAATCAGCAAGGGATATTTTGTTTAGCTTTGTGAATGTTGTAAGATTTACCTTGCAAAAAATACTTAATATTGGAAGGAAAAACAGTAAGCATTCTCTAAATAAAATGAACTATTCTGCATAATAAATCAACTGCATTGTCTGTTAAAATCACTGTATCTGGTTATGTTTGGCTGAATCTGCCCCATCTCCTATATATCTCAAATATTCTAAAAATCTTTTTCTTGGGGTTTGTCTCCCACTATTCAATTGCAAACATGACACTACGACTTTGCTTTCATTGCTTTGGTATAACCATGTCACATACCAAGGACCTTTAGTTCTGAAATCTCATCAACAAATAGACTATCCTACAGGGTCCAGGAAAAAAATCCTAACACATGAAATTTGCCTTGTTTTATTGATAAAGAGATACTCTACGGGTCATCAGCAGGTTCAGTACAATGGCATTACAGTATAAAAATTCTTTCATCTTTATAAGTGGAAAAATTAAAACCTTTTAGCAGTATTTACTGAAGGAAAGCCCTACGTTATTTTATCTGTTTGACTTGCCGCAGGATACACCCATGTTTTAGGCATTTTGCCAGAAGAAGTACATAGGCTAAGTAGTGAGTCAGCTATGTGTGTAAATTGTAAGAGCACCGTAATCAATGCAATAAACTGACCTTGCAAAGTAGCTTTGTCTTCTCTCCTTCTTTTCCTCCTTGCTGTCCATGATAAAACTGTGAGGAGCTCCAACAAGTTTCTGAGCCAGGAGAGCGTCTGGCTGTCACTGCGTCATGTCAACTAATGTCTTCCCTGCCATAACAATACAAATATGAATTAGAGTCAGAGAACAGACAACCTGCTTCTAGAATAATCAGACATGGACTGTATCTCTAGATAGAAGGAGCTATAAACTTTAACCTGATCAAATCAGTCACGTGACTGATTATGTGCCAAGAGAAAAATAAACTTGTGCCATGAAAAACAAACACATGCAAAATAGTCCTGATTAATTTAATGCGTGTGTGATACTGCAGGTATCGGAAAAAGAACTAATTCATCAAATTACCACCTGGCCTATGCAACATTTATTTATTTGACTATCAAAGCATGCCACTGAAATCTGTACTGTTTAACAACGTGATGAGATCAGTTCACGTTTTACATGTTCAAAATACACAAGGCTCTAAAGCATATCAGAGACAAACATAAAATTGTGATATTTTGCAGCTTACATGTGATGAGTGTGGATTTTCAGGCATTTCATTTCTTTTATTTTTGCTTGGTGAGAACCTACTAGGTACTAATATTTCTTACTGTTTGGACATTAAATTGATGTGATGTGAATATTGCTTTGCCACATTCATGTTTTAGAGAAATGTGACCCACAACCATTTGGATTGTATGCATATTCATAAAAATGGTGACCATATACACATAGTAATGAGTATTTTAATGTATTTCTATAAGTTTTTGTTCCCATACAAAAAAGCCACTTTTCAGGGAAATTTATAAACAACTTTAATACCTGTTGATGACGGACAAATTCTGTCTATTGTGTATTGTTTCTACAAGCAACACAAACAACACAGAAAGATCTAAAAATGTTACATGTGATGTATGATTCATTGTATTTCCTAAAACATTTAGAAACCCCAAACACTTGATAATGAACCATTGGCACACTGGGTTTTCTGTTCTATACAAATGAACTGAGACTAACGTTTACTTCTGTTTATGCCAAAAGAATCCTATTCAATACATTTCATCCACATGAGGAAATACAATATTCTGTTGTACCAAGTACTATTGTGTATATAAAAACAATGTGCCTCATATAATAACAAGAGGGAGTCATAATGAAGCCACCCTATTACCCAATCAAAACCCAACCGGCTGCAAAACTGGCAAATTTCTTACCTACCTATTTAAGCATGAAGACCATGATATAAATCTGAGGTGGTTGGTATTTTATTTCAGCATTATTTATACAGGTTACACCAAAAATGAACAATAAACATAGACCTAACCTATTAATAAGGAACAAATTTAACAATTTTTCAAACTTTCTTTAAGGTGCGTACACACTTCCAATTTTTATCGTTCCAACCGAACGACGAACGATCGATTGGGCAAAAAATCGTTCGTAAAAAAGTAACCAACGACGCCAACGAACGCCGAGGAAAGTCGCTGGAAACGAACAACCGGACCGGCGGATCGGATTGGACGACGATCGTTGAACATCGTTCGTGTGTACGGTCGTTCGTTGATCGTCCATGTTCAGAGCATGCGTGATGAACGAACGTCCGTTCACTTTCCTGTCGTGCACATAGTTCCTCTATCGCTTAAACGATCGTATCTATTGTGTGTACAATATCTACGAACGATCGTGTCGTTACCTCTATGTGTTACCTCTATGTGCAGTATCGGTGCTATACGATCGTTCATATATATCGTGCAGGAACGTTCGTCGTTCGTTTTCCGACGATAATAATTGGAAGTGTGTACGTAGCTTTACAGTGGCAAAAAAATGAATGCTGTGTAAAACCTGATACTTTCACAAAACAAATCTAAATAGATAAAGACAATCCACTTACTATCAACTGATGATATTGTTGGCATCTAATGAGTCCTATGAAATTTGAACTGAATGTACATAAAACCAGAACATACTGGAGATAGTTAAAGAGCCGCTATCAATATGTGGCCTATTTATAAAGAAGTGAATATGACATTCACTGAAACATTCTTCAGAGGAGGATCTTTAAGGTCAATGGCAGTATTTGATTTTTCACTAGGTTGCTTTAGTGAATGTCAGATTCACTGCTTAAAAAAATGCAATTTTAGCCAAAAGGCTATTGACACATTTTTTAATATTCATTTAAGCTTTATTGAGTAGGGTTCTCTTTTTGATCAGTATCATTGTTTTTACTTTTCTATATTGCAAGTTTGTAATTTGCAACCCCCATTTAATGTACAGTGTGATACGTTGCTGCTTTATAATAAATGTTAAAAATATAAAGAATAATCAAAAGCGTTAAGCCACCACTGACCTGTGGAGCTAAATGTAATGTAAAGTAAATCATTCTCGAATGACTGCCGTCTAGCTTTATACACCTGATTGCAGGTTTTTCTAAAAACATAAACAGGTTTTGTTCTTTAGCTATCAAGCCTCTGAAATTGGAGAACATAGGTACTGCATTACCTCTAATATAGCATACAGGCACTTGGTGTGATGGAGTAACTTTTCTCCAGAGGCAAACAGCTGCAATGGGGTGTCTGAAATAAACATGACTAATCCCCCATATGGTCTATAGTATTTATGTGCTTTCTAAGCTGCAAAATATATCTGGTGATCTATAAAGTGGTGATCAGGCTGACTGCCACCTAATAAATGGGCAAAATGGAAAAGAGGTAGTCTTTTCAGCTGATCATCACTTTTAAAAATGCAGTGAACTAACACTGTATTGCTGGTGATAATTGTATATAAATATCAGCATTTCATGGAAAATATTCTGTTAAACCCCTTATCAATATTCTGAGGTTGGCTTCAGATGTCTTCCTAAAGCTTCAAGTACCTATGTTTGGTTTCCATTAGAAGCCCAGCAGGTTGCCATCAAAATTAGGGGATGGGATATGCGAGTTAAATGCCACATACAGCAATAAAATCAACCTTACCCACTATGCTACACAAAGGAATCAATTTATAAATGTTTTCACCCTCACATTCACCTAGGATATATACATTTTCATAGTTGAATGATAATAGAAATTGAGAAACAGACAGCAATAAATAGCTGGCTGGTTCTAACCAAAATGGGTGTTGGATTTTATTACAATGGAAAAAATTATGTTACGTTTCCTTATTTACTTTTAAACAATGACACATGAGAGAAGACAAGAAGACAACATATAAGTTTTATAGTCATTTGTGTAGCAACACACGGTGATATACCAAAACACATAATTATACAAACACATGATTATATATGTAACGTTTCTTGATAAAAAACAAGAATTATCTATAATACCCTTACTCTACAGGACTAGAGGACAGACGAAATTGTCTATAACCTAAAAACTCCCTGGCCCAAGGACATCATAATAAAATACACCGTATAGAGTCAAAATTTAGATTCAAATGAGCCAAACTTTATACAGTGTTCAAGTGTGGGAAAAGAACATTTAGCCCATGATCTTAACCCCTCTAGCACTCTAATTCTGTCCACATTTCATTGCAAAAAGCGTTACATTTTCTTTTTTGCATGGAAATTTATTGTAGGCTATAATTCTTAGGCATAACTCACCGAAATATGTTCAATATTTAATAAATGTAATAATAAACTTTAAATAAAAATGCACAAAAATCTGTAAAAAAAATAGTTAAACATGTAATATAAGTGTACAGTAGTACATATATATATATATGAAAATTTCTTTGTATTAGACTCAATATGGCTATTTTGTATTGAATCCAATACAATATTATTTAAATTTCTCGACGATCCTCCCAGCAGGACAACGGGGGACGCGGACAGAGCAAGGTGTGGGTTTTTTTTTAGGGTAAAGCAACACCGAGTATGACTCGGGATTACGTAATTTTGAATAACATAGGCCAAAGTTCTAATCTAAATACTTTTTTTTTTTTTCAACTGGCTTTGAACTTTAAACATGAAAAATGAGTTCTAGCCACGCCCTTAGGTCTCTCCATCGCCTAGGCGGTGAATTGCAATCTAGGAAATGCCATCCTTGGTGGGAGTGTTTCTAATCCACTCCCACTGCCCTAATTATGCAGATATTGTTTTCTTTCTCACTCAAGTGCAACTGCTCAGTCTGCAGCTGTTTCCTACTTCTTTTCAGCTTGTGAGCTCTCCGTGCAGAGGGCTCCAGCTAGTGAGGGAGGAGGAGTGGGTGGAGGAGAAGGTCAGGAGAAGAGGAAAACGAAAACTTGCCAGTCACAAGCTGGCCACTTCTAAACACGTCATAAATCATTATATTTTCATGGATACAAGCTGACCCAGCCAGTGCCACCAGGGAAGACTGACATTTTAGTGCAAGTAAGTAAGAATAGATTAATAATTGAAAGACTAGTTTTTGAGTATAGTTCCTCTTTAAATGTAATCTCAAAGCATGAATAGCTAAAAAGGAAGAGAAAAGGCTAGGCCAATTAAGCCTTTTTTCTGATATTTGGTATACAAAAATGATAGCTATAAAGTGATCCTGTTTCCAGACCATGTGATCTAATGAATTTATATATTCTGAACAAGCACTAAAAGCAAGTTGTAATTTATCTATGTGTCTATAAGCATTAGGAAGAAATTGGTCTTCAAAGTCAACTGAAAAAATAGGCACAGTCTGCCGTGTGCCTCAATAAACATTAATGAAAACAAACACATTGATTTCTACATCCAAACACTTTTATTTTTAGCATAACAAACTACATGCAATTTTTTGCAATACTTTTGTGCATCAATTCCCATTAAAAAAACACTAAAAGTATATTATAAAAAATAAACCCAAAAGATAACATTTGCCAAATGTGTTGCAAAGTCATGAACACCTCATACACCTAAGTCTACAAAGTTAAAGTATTGGGAAAATACCTATTTCTGGGACACATGATTGATGGGTAAAGGACCTACAAAATAATATTTTGTTATGCACAAGCAAACATTGATTCAATGTGACAGATTGACACTAATAACTCCATTTTCCTTTGTAAAAGAATGAAACAATCCCATTCAGTTTTCAGATGCCGGGTTCTGATGCTTTTACTAACATGACAAAAGAAACAGTCTGAGATAGAAACCCTAACGCTGACCTCCAGATGGATATGAGAGACATGGTAATCATTGACTGGTTTTGGTAAACTGGAGCATGATTAGCTTATATGGGTGACTTTAGGCTAGGTACACACTTGCAATAATTATCGTTGTAAAATGAACAACTAACGATTATGCAAGATTACTTTGAACGATCGTATTGTGCACAATTCTGTACATGCTGTAAGGATACGATTGTTCAAATATAATTCACCAATAATGTATCGATCGTCGCTCAATCAGATCCGCCGGGACGGTCGTTTCCAGCGACAATCCCTGTTCGCCTGCGTCATTGGTCAGTCCTTGTGCACTTCTTTTGTTAACGATTATCGGGCAATTGGTTGTTAGTCATTCGTTTCCAACGTTAATTATTGCAAGTGTGTACGCAGCTTTAGATTGCAAATATTCATAGCCCCAACTGTAGTTGTAGGTGAGAAGAACTATTGAGCGACGGGGGTTGTTAAGATTCTGTAGAGACACATTTTCTTCACTGGGGTGGTGTTCACCAAGGTAAGATATTAGTCTGATGTTGCAAGGAGACCATTCATTATGGTATTTATTTTTGAGACTGAGTTAATTTAAAACAGACCGGTACCAAATGAAAAGGCATGGGGTGGAGTACTACAGACTTTCAGATCTAAAAAGTATAAAACATTAAGTATATATTTTATTTTTAGCTATAGAATTTAGTAAAAAACTACAATATAATATTTACCAAATTGCATGAAACTGTGCCATTATCAACCAACCACTGTACAAATAACTGAACAAATTTGATGTCAACCTATCACCAACAATTTACACTGAAACTGTTAAACAATCAATGCTGTCATATGTTTTCTTTTCAACTGTTTTGACTGAAATGATAGAAATGTCAAAAAAATGATTTATCATAAACCCTGGTTGATGCCCCAGGGATAGGGAAAGAGGACAATAAGGAAAACAATAAGGAAACAAGTGGAGAATAGAAAAAGTCTGGAATATCTGTGACCCAACATTGTGATGGATGCCCTTGCTTACCAATAAAGGTGCCTGCGATGAGTTAAAACACTTTCTTTAAGGTAAATTTTAGTATTTCTACATAGTATGCCACATTACACAAAATCCTTCTGCAGCATTACTTTTCCCATCAAAAGCAGCATTGAGTAATAAAAAATAGATCAAATCTGCATGCTGCACTTCCCCAGAGACATTACTTGTAACATCAGGCACTAGATTCCTGGTCCCCAATTTGTGGTTTGGGGGACACATGGAGCCTTTTATTACTAAATGTGCCGCCTTCAAGGCAATTTCAGTCCTTGGCCAGTTTTGATACTTACGGTACTATGATCAGTGAAACAAACATTTTTTTATTGTAGCTTCCAGCAATAACGGGATGGTTTATTTATTTCACACTATCTTACTTTTATATGTGCTGTCCATACCTTTTATCTTTTTCCATTTTCCTTTGATGTTTTATGTTGAATGTTTCTGAGAGGTATATAAAAATGTTCCAATCGTCAGGCCTGGGCATAGTGTAAGCCACAGGATCGTACATTATCTCCATTGTGCTCCTGCGATGTCACCCTGTGACTGCATTATTCTGGGCTGACACAGTGGGCCTGATTTATTAAAGCTCTCCAGGACTGGTGATGATAGACTATCATGGGAGAACCTGGGTGATCCAGTTATCTTGCAATGGATCTGGTCCAGGATAGAAAACATTTGCCAACCTAAATCAAATGAGTTTTAAACAATTCATTCCAGTTTGGTGGATCACCCATGATATTGTTCACTCATGATAGCCTATCTTCTCCAGTCTTGGAGAGATTTGATAAATCAGGCCCAATGTTTGGTCGGCAGCGAGGCTCAGGGAGTTAAAGGGAGGACATGACGGCATAGTAAATGCCTCAGAGATATTTCAGCCCTTCTCCATTCTTGGAGAACTTTAATAAATAAGGCCAAAGTGCATCTGTTTATGATAAAATGTGCTTTTATAAACTATATCTATGTAATAATATTGTTAGTAAGATGTACACAACTTTCACTCAAGATTTATTCATTTTTTAAAATAAAAAATTCTCTTGGATGAAATCATGGATAAACAGATTTCTATAGAATAGACATTCTCTCCCTCATGTTTTGTGTGGAAACCATGACAGAAATAAAAATCTGACACTGATTCTTGCATTGTTCTACTCAAGTAAATATGTTTTTCTTTTTACGTTGCTGCTGGAAAGTTCTCCGTACTTCTTGTCTATCAGGACAGCAAGTGATAGTAAATCTCTGTAAAGGATTCCTGGGTGGTAGTAACCTGACAAGATTTGGTTTACCAAACATGACTTGTCACACAAGCCATGTATTTTGTAACAACCATCACTGAAATGTACTTTTTTTAGAGAATCCTTCAAATACATCTGACTAATACAAAAATTTATAGACTATTTTTCAAAGCATGGGCCCTGCCTAGTTAATACAGAGCAGACTCTATATCAAAATGAGTTGTTTGGAAACAAATGCCAAACCAGACTTTGATTCATTTTCTTCTCACATAAAAAAATAGTGTAGCTGCTTGTCCCTTTGCTGAATACAGCGTATTTATGGACTTGTTTTTCACATACAGAATTTGATCTCCATAAAGGGACATTTGTACTCATGAAGTCACTAAAATGAACTTTAAACTGATGGAAAACTGAAAAAAGTTAAAATTTCAAAGGTCACAAATTTTTATTAAGCGTTGCAGATTGAATGTCTGGGGATACTAACATAATAATGTAAAATTAGAATATATAATATATAATTAAATAATAATATATAATTAAATATTATGATTGATAAATCTACAAAGAATGTTGTATATACCCTTAGTTTCAAGGACTGCCAGTAACGATATAGGGAACTTGCCACCAACTGAATAAGATAGCATGGAAAATACTAACACATAGCTTTGGATTTTGTAAAGTGTTGAATAATATGTTGGTGCTAAATAAATACAACTTATTATTATTATTATTATTATTATTTATCTATGTCTATATATTGCATGCACCAGCAGGATATCACATTTCCCACTGCTTCTTATGTTATAGTTCTATTTAGTGATTCTGTTGCCTGTTACAAGATCACTAGTAAACTAAATACTGAAACACAATGTCTACCTTATCCTACACATGGATCTACTGGGTGCTGAAAAGCAACACCACTGATATGAAGACACTAAAGCTGCATACACACGTGCAATAATTCTCGTTGGAAAGAATCGTTCACAATCCTTTCCAACGACTAGGGACTGCACGATGCATGAACTGAAAATGAAGTTCTGTACAAACAGCACTATTCTGCTCTGAGAGAGGAGGGTGGAGAACAAAACAGCGGCACCCTGCTGCGCTGTACACACACAAGATTCTCGTTCGTTATCGGCCCGAGCCGGTTATCAGGCAAGAACCATTGGACGTGTGTACGTAGCTTAACAGTGCCAACCACAGTGCATGATAAACTGAGACCAGCAAAGATTGACTTGTGTGGTTAGGTATTACTTGGGTTCAGAATAAAGTAGGCTGTGGCAACACACAGATCAATCTAATAACCTTCTTATGGTAGCATTGTTGCACATTTTATTTCATATACAACATTTTATACTATCAGAAGAAGAAGAACCCGGTATAAATGTATATAGATGCCTATATGTGTGCACACTATTCTCGATATTCAATGTAAAGACGTTCCCTTTCTGTAGTAATGGTAAAGATTAGTTTCTAATAAGTATGGCCAAGCTACTTTTTTCTACAAAATCATTACTATGCATTGCAGTTTCCTGACTCATTTACTAACTTCCTTTAAGGGGAAATGTAATGGCCTACATTGCTGAAATAAGCAAGATGCTAAAGAAGACATAAAAATAAAACAATTCCACTCAACTCAAAATATTGGATAATCCACAATGAACTTATGTAGAAACTCACAGGGCACAAATGTCTTTTTAAGTATTTTATATTGATCAGTTTATTTCTGATTAAGTTTATTTCTGTTCTAGTTTATTTCTGTTCTACTGGGATGATGCTGCAAAGGCATAACGTTTATATTATTATTAGTAGTAGTAGTAATATTAATAAATAATATTTATATAGCACCAACATATTACACAGTGGTGTTCAATAAATAAGGGTTGCAAATGACAGACAGATACAGACAGTGACCAAGGAGGAGGAGAGGACCCTGCCCAGAAGAGCTTACAATCTAGGAGGTGGGTGAGTAGCACACAATATTAGTGTAATGTGTTGCTGTGTGGACAGGAGAGGCAGACCACACCACCCGCAACAATATCTCTATGTGGCTGCAGTCAATGATCAGATCTTTAGACCACAATCACCGTTTACAAACACATGTTGCATTGTGAATCAAGCAGTGATCTGCCAAAACCACATGGAAAAAAACGTCCAAACTGCTTCCATCCATTTGAATGGGAAGGATTAGGACAGTGGTTTGAATTTAGCTTTATTTTCAAAGTCAGCTCAATGTAATATTAAAATATTTGGACTGCAATACGCTTATTAGAGTTGTCATCAAAGCAGATTTCCCTGCTGGAAAATTTTCCCTTATCTTGTCTTGTGTTGTGTCGCTATTTATATAAGAAGGGTGAATCTTCCTAGTCAGGACAACAAAAACAGTATAACAGTGATCCTTCATTACTATCCCCAAAAAAAGAAAGTTTTGGTTAAGGACACACTTTCACTGGTCAGAAATTAAATGTTTTAGCTTTAGAATATGAACACAAATCATATTTAACACAAACATCTACAAAGCTGGTTGTTCATTGTTTAACATAGATACGCAAACTTTGTGTGAAAGCATCTCGGTTGCTAAGCAACAGTAGTAATTGCTGTGCGGGGAACCACAGTCAGGCAAATATAGATACCTTGCCAGGTATAAAAATCTTTTAAAACCTTTATCTGCATAAACTTAGTAAATTTATGTCCCTGCAAGCAATCTTTCCAGAATGAACGAGTACTATGGTGTATGGAGAGGGAAAGGGTGGGAAGCATCTCACTGTGTGTTCCTCCACGGGAAAGGGCAAATGTCATACCTGGTAGGTGATTTTAGTGATCCACTGCGACCAATTGCTAAAGGAAGTTGGAGGACAGCTACAAACATGTTAGATTTCAGAATGTGCATATAGCTTAAATTTGTAATCATTTACATATGTACAAGGAGGGCGGCCAAAGTTGCTTATTATAAAGACATACTGTTCACAGTTCATTGGTTGGCTGTCCTTCTGAAAAAAAATAATCAATAAAACTTTTTTGAATTATATCTTATGTCAACACTTGTTCAGCAGACAAGATGAGTAATAATTGTAGCTAATCTAGTCTGCCTCCGGTGTAGTACAAAGTACAAATGCCTATAGTTGGCTATATATATATATATATATATATATATATATATTTATTTATATTGGGTTTTACATTGGGTCTGATTTATTAAAGCTCTCCAAGGCTGAAGAGGATACACTTTCATCAGTGAAGCTGGGTGATCCAGCTTCACTGATGAATGGATTATGTCCAGGATTCAAGATATTACCTAGCAAACAGTAAATGACTGTAGAAATCCATTCCAGGGCTGTTTTACAAAGGGTTGAACTTGCACAAATTATCTTCCTCTTACATGCTCTTATCACTGAAATTATCAAGTGTCTGTGCTTCCAGATAATTACTTGCAGTTTTACAGAA
Source organism: Pyxicephalus adspersus (assembly GCF_032062135.1). Taxonomy (NCBI): domain Eukaryota; kingdom Metazoa; phylum Chordata; class Amphibia; order Anura; family Pyxicephalidae; genus Pyxicephalus; species Pyxicephalus adspersus. The sequence goes on along the minus strand of NC_092861.1, from coordinate 85,793,688 downwards.
CTGAAAATCATAATGAAAGAAGCTCTGGGTCAAAAACTAAACAGTTTACTTACTTAAACATAAAGTGTAAACAGAAGTGAACTTTTCCTCCTCTGCACTCTATCCCAAACTTGGATAGTTGAACTATTGCCAATTAAGCAATGAGACCACAGCAGTGTTATACAAAACAAACTGAAGCAACTCTGGGATTTTACAATACTTATCCTATAAGGCCTTGTCACTTGTCAGAAAATTAGGAGAAATACCCTCAAGGACACAAAAACTCTTGGCACAGGTTTAAACCCTTTTCCACTCCAGTCTAAAAACTGACAACATTACCAATCGCAGCAGTCAGGCATTAAATCCAGGATATACCAATAAATTGGATTGCAATACTGAGACTAGAATTGTATCATTCTGAATAAATCTATGGCTGAGTACATATATGCTGCCAGATCTGCACTGGACATCAGTTTTCTAATAGAAATCTTATTTGCAATATTCTTCCCTAAACACTTTATAAGAAAAAGTCAAAAATGTATTGGTGACATGTGCAAGATCCTTTGTACACATGTGTACTTCCAATCAAGGTTTACCAACATCTATGATCACTACACAACGAAAGAGTTCAAAATTGGTCGGTAATAATTGGTTGGATATTTTGCTTCAATTTACTGTAGATCCCTTTACTTTATTCGGTTCATCATAACTAAACCATCTGCTCACGTACTCAACCTAAGCTGCACCAAACTTACAGCCTACATTGAACTATGTCAGCTGATCTGTAAGAAAGGAATGCCCACACAAATTGGCACGTTCTCCACAAAGCAAAAATCCATCAAAATGTTTTGGGTGGTACACATTCAAAGTAGGTTTTGTGTTTTTAAATGATGGCTGTTCCAGATGAATTGCTCTGACTCCACATCTTGCTTCCCTATCACTGTTCGATAGGATGGTCACACTCAACAGTGAAAAAGCGGTGTTTAGATTTTAGGATTAAAAAAAAATACAGAAAGATCTGGAAGGCCTTAAAAAATGTCAGCTCCTGAAAACGTTTACCTGGTTTCGGCAGATTGGCAAATCTCAGCTGAAACAATTGCTAGGACATAAAAATATCCAGGGAACATACTGGGTTTACAAATAATGAGCAGTTGGGTATGCAGAAGCTGGCAGCCAAGTGGGTGCCAAGGCCAACATTTTTGGAATGATATATCTTTGTTGATAAAACTTGGTTATGTTGAGGGGGCAATTAAAAAAATGTCAAGGAAAGCTGTGGAAAGGTGTTGTCTTCTCACAATGATCAGCTTGGGGGATCAATGCTGTCCCTCCATGGATACAGAACAGGAAGTTAGTTTTGTTACCATAGGACAGGAAATGTATTACTTTCAAAAAAAAGGTGGAAATAAAGAAAAAAGAAAAACAGAGCCGCAATATATATTTGCTTTGGGTTTAGATACAATTTAAATCATATATATTAGTTCATGAATATTTAATGGTATATTTCAAAACAATGTATAATTTTATTTTTTTTAGATTTGTTTGTCTGTATGCTGTACATGCACTGAATAAGATATTCTTTAATAAAGACACTAGTGTATATTATCTCATAAACTATATACAGTGTCCCCAAAAGGCCCTGAAAACACTCCAGGAAAAGCAATATTCCAATTTAAGTGATGCAGCACCAAGCACTCCACAGCACATAAAATGCATTAGAATGATAACTTAGTCTGTGTATGCATCTTTTAATGATTAGATTTTCTATGATCATGCTAGAGTTTTAGTTTGAATGTCAGCAAAAATCTATAATACTGCTTATAATAGTGACATGTTTGTATCGTGTTTGTATCATTGCATCATATTCTTTATAGGGAAAAGTGACAAAGTCCATGTCATAATATCTTTGCAGAGATTGTATATCCCATAACACAGGAAGCACAAGGTTACATCAAACACTTGAAACATTTAAACCAACCTGTCTCTGTCTCCATGTTGAGCAAATCCTTTCCCTTCCTCTAAACCCAACACTTAAAAAGAAATTAAACCAAGAACGTCTTTGCAACAACCCTCCAATTGCAAAACCACAAAATCACTGATCCATAAGAAATCAGTGTCTAGCGAAAGAGACCAATCTTGCTTTGCAGAAGTTTTGCTTTCACTTACAAGACATCTCCCAACTCTCAACCTGTGACTAGGCAGTGAAAGTGGAAGCAGCGCTCTTCATTTTTTATTTCTGCTCTCTCCTTCTCAGCATGGTCCATGCACTACAGCAAACCTGAATGGGTTCTGGTGCTGCCCCTCCTTCCACCTCTCCAAGCTCTGCTGTATAGATTGTACAGTAGACTGCAAGAGGGTAATACCAAGTAAAATTCAGGAATTTACACCATTTTTCAAAATACATTGAATTACATAGTCAGGTTGAAAAAAGACCACTGGAGAAATAAACATACTACCGGTAGAGGCCAGCATATCCCAGATAAAACCATACTGACATCCAGAGGAAGGCAAAAGACACCCTAATAAAGCTTGGTTCAATTTACTCCAAGGAAAAAAATTCCTTCCTAAACCTGTGAAGCAATTGAATGTTCCCTGGATCAACGGTGTCACTTGCTGTAATAATTATTACAGAGTTACAATATTGATAGATAACACCAGGAGATTGTTAAACACACGTTAGATTTATGACAGAGACAATCATGATTGTTTATATCAGGTGACAATCACCTGACGTGTACACAGTTTAAATGACAGGTCCTCTTTACTATATTACATATCTCGCTCTTCTGTGTACTTTTCTAATTGACACATACCATAGCGCTGTACACAGTGTGCCATACAACTCCTCTCTGTAAACATTCTTGTATGGTCATACATTGTATTTTTCTTTATCCTGTACCTTGTGCTGTGTGGTATGTGCTCCATATCACTGCACTCTGTACATTTGTATACAATATGCTATATAGTCTTTCTCAACCTTTATAACATGGGGAAACCTTTATAATAACTTTCATGTCTTGGGAACCCCAGCCATAATTACTATAGCCACAGCTCACAGTACATTGGCATAGTGGCCCGTGGGAAGAATGTCTCTTTCTTTTCTGGTCAGTGGGAAGAATGTCTCTTAAAAAATAACTTGCATTCTCAGTGTAACGTCACTGTTGCTAGCCTGAGTTGATTATATGTTGTGTCTCTTTTCCACAACGCCTCCCTGATATCCACAACTGTGCATCTTCTGGACTGGGTACCATCTGGCAATGTGCTGTCAACAACAACAGACGCTAACAGTTGTTTGAATGTGGATATTCTGTCTGGCGTGATAATCTGTAGTGTGATGCCCATGGCTGCCATGCCACCTGTTTAGGAGAAAAGGGAAAGAAGGGCCATGGACTAATGCTGAGCAACATATGTTGGCACATGCTTGCTTTGACCAAACTCTGGCCAGGGTAGGAAACACTTGGTGTCAGTCCAACTGTATAATAACATGAAACAGTTTAAAATAAGGGGCATCAATGCTGGCAGAAGTCATGAGTAAAAAGAGATCACTTTAATATATACTAAGAAAGATAGAGAGATAATAATTGTTATTATTAATAAACGGGATTTATATAGTGCCAACATACTACGCATCGCTGTTCAATAAATACTGCCAACTTAATGCCCATCTCTGCCTTTCAGTTGGCCTCAGCTTACCTATCTTAAGGTCTTAAGATATGTGAGCTATGTTCCACCAAGGAATCAGCATTTTCTACCATCACATTCACTCTCACTTCACACTTCTCAGCACATCTGAGTGCCTGGGTTTGCATTTTTGGGGATTTGCACCAAGACCATTTGGATGTATGAGTAGTGCCAATCCCTACTTACCATGATACAACTAAATATATATATATATATATATATATATATATATATAGTGATGGGGTTTAGTGAGCTCAGCACATGGGATGCCATAATAGTAAAAAAAATTTGCTGGAAATGGGAGACGGATCTATATGTACAATGCTATTTGACTGGCTGCGATTTCTCTGTCCTGGAGCAATCACTGTGATCAGGATCAATACAATCACATCTCCTGATCAGCATGACAACCTGGCAGCTATAAGGAGAGTGAGCATTGGCTGCAGCTCTACAAGTGGAGGTTTCCTTTATGTCAGTGCAGATGATGACACCCCGATGCAATGCATGCACTGATCCCTGGCAGCCCCTGACACCCATGCTGGTGGTCAATGCTCAGCAGTCACCCAGGAGTGTCAGTATGCAGTGTGAGCCCCGCCCACCTGTCAATCTCCTCCCACCCGTCCCCTGGCTCGCACAGTATAGTACATAAGGCGTGGTGATATACACAATAACAGCTCTATGATACATAACGGGAAGGCTATAAAGTCCACCGATCACTGCCAGCACAAACAGCCAGGGTGATGATGATAAAAGACATGCAGCACCCACCTCCAGCTCCTGTGCCAGGCTGTTGTAGAAGATGGATCGAGAGCAGAGATCAGTCAGTGCCACTGGGCAGAAGCTGGGTGATCGGTGCTGATCGGGTGCCTGGCACATTGTTTACATGTGAAGCCCTCACCATAGCAAGCACATAGCTGAGCAGTACATCAACAATACCAGGCAGCATCTGGCAGGCAGTAAAATCCCACCTCCTCCTCCCCTTGTGCTCTTCCTTCCTTCTCTCCTCCTCCTCCTCCCCAGTGCAATGCAGGCTGTGCGATCATTTCCCCTCCCAGGACTGCCAGATCACCTACACAGCTACTGCCCAGGGGGCATCATGCCAGCTCATCTGCACCCCTCTCCAATCATTACACCTGGCAATCCAAAACCAGCCAGACTGTGCACAATTCTCCACAATGTCAGATCCACACCAGTAATCTGTGCATTATGGAGCAGAAAGTTCATTTATTATTGATCAAGAGTTTTGTTTACCCATTATATTGCAAACAAAACCATCTTTTGTGTCACAATCAATATTTCAGGCACATATGAGGGCTGAGCATACTGTAAAAAATGGGCATTGCCTTTTTTTTTTTAGGGAGAACTTTCACCCAAAAAAAATCACCTTTACCAGTGAAAAGACCTCCATTTGTCCACCCAGCGTTTCCTTCCACTGTCCTGACTCCCTCTTTTTTTCTGACGCTGGACAGAACAGTGAGCGACCATCTTCTTTCTTTTTTCTTCCAGGTTCTTGTTTACATCACCCAAACTCACACTGCACAGACATGAGATTAGGTGATGACTTCCTCCAAATGTAAAAAGTTCTGCATTTTCTTTTTAAATGATAGGAAAGCCTCCTAATACCCATGTGTGATTTCAGGCATACACAGAAGCAGCCCACAGCCTCTTAGGATATGTGACACAAGTATAAATAAATATAAATAAAAAATTCATGATATAAAGGGAAAAGCCACCCTTTTATATAATAGTAAAAAATGTGGTGATAGGTCCGCTTTCACTGATATAAGTCGTTCAGATTGAGTTCAGATTGCTCTTTTACACCCACAATGTGCAACTGTGCAGTTGGTAGCTCTTGGGCATACAAAAAACTTCTGCGGTGTGCCCGGACGTGGCCAACCACGCTGTGGGTAACCAAATTTACACGCAGCAGGAGTTGTGGCCATGGCGCTGGTCTTCAAGCAAAACAAAGTTCCCAGTGGGAGAGGGGGTGGTGGTGAGCCCATGGCAGAATACTGGGGCTCACTACAGGTCTGGAATACCCCTAACACTTCCTCTAAACAGATGTTTCTTGCAGGTAAAAATTGTATTCTAACATGCTGTTGCTGAGTTTTAAATGAGGAACAGGCACAGGCTCGCCCTTTTTAACATGGGGGAACCCTTAAAATTCAGGTCTTCAGGGAACCCCTTCTATAATTACTATACCCACAGCTTACAGTACATTGGTGTGGTGGTCGATAGAAAGAATGCTTCTTACATTGCTGGTCAGGGGGAGGATGTCACCCTAACAGGTCCCTGATGTCAGCTAAACTGATCTGAGAGGCACAAATTGCTCATTACCCATGAACCCCCCCGCCGCAACCTTTGGAGGAACCCTGGTTAAGAAACACTAGTCTATAACTCAATGATGGCTTATTGAAGTTAGAACTCATGACAAGTTACATGTATATGACAAAAAAGGAATTTACCGAGAATTCAATCATTACCTCTTCTATTAAAAACGAAAGAAAAAAAAAACATGGTAACAGTTTTATTAGGCAGTGAGTGAGACACGTGATCAGAATATATGAACTGCTTTCACGCAGTGAACTTTGTTTCCAAAGCTATGTTTACAGACTAGTTTGTGTCACACCATGCATTTTTCCAGGATGTTTTGCATGTTTTAAAGAATTAGGAGTGGTTATAAAAGGCCAAGTATATCCCAAACTTTTTTTTTAAATGTTAGCACCTCTGTTATGTGGTTTTGCTGTGTTCTTTTCCCAGCCAGGGCAGGAAGTGAAGAGAAATCCCCCCAATGGTGACAAATACAATAATAAAACAGAGGTTCTAACCCCAGGCATACCAACCTAGTAGAACAGGCTTAAGGAAGTGGTACATAGTGTGTCAGAATTATGCCATGGCAAAGTTGTTTAAAGTTGAAGTATATCTGCGTATTGTCTTCCTTGGTTCCCCCCTTACCCCTCTTAAACATGCTGATGATTTTTTTTTTCAAATAAAACCTTTTCAATTTCCTTTTCAGTACATACTTTATTGTAGACACAGTGGACCTGATTTATTAAAGCTCTCCAAGGCTGGAGAGAATACACTTTCATCCGTGAAGCTGGGTGATCCAGCAAACCTGGAATGGATTTCCTATATGTTAGCAAATGTTTTCAATCCTGAACCAGATCTGTTTCAGGTTTGCTGGATCACCCAGCTTTACTGACGCAAGTGTATTCTCTCCAGCCTTGGGGAACTTCAATAAATCAGGCTAGGATAAATGGCTATGTCTGTATGTATGAATTAAAGGCAGATTACGCCCACTGGGAAGCAATAGAAGCAGTTCAGGATGTAAAGATTTGATGTGGGGACCCCCTGGCCAACCTATATACCCTACCCACCCCTACATTCTGACCACCATCAAGCACTGCACTCCTCCGGGGACACTTAAGTATCAAGGAGCATTTGGGTAGGGCCCCTAAATTTATACTTGCCAGCTCACAAAACTATAACTGTCATACTATGCTACCCTTCCTTTTTTGAACCCAAGATTAAAATCTCTGATTGAGCTAGGTAACCCTGTAAATCAGGGGTGTCAAACTCTGGCCTGCATTGAAATAGCGCCGCTATAGACCAGCGGCCTCTCTGCCTATGTGTGGCCCCGCATTGGACTGTTTTATACACACAGGGAATTGTAGTAGTGGTGCTGATTCAGTGAAAAGGGAGTTCCAGCCACTCAAAAGATTTTTAAAAAATGATTAGGCCTTTCTCTATTATATGCTTGTTCGAGCAAAACCTCTTTGTGAGAAGGAAAAACGTACTCAATTTTTTCAATGAATTTCAAGTTTGCCCGCGATTTGTCTAAGTTTTTAATTTTGGCCCACTGTGTATTTGAGTTTTACACCCCTGCTCTAAATTGACATGTTTTTAGCACAATGTTCTCCGTTAAAGGTGTATTCCACTGTACATTGGTGAACAGACACCTATTGGTTACATTGAAATGGATGTACAAGAGCAAGCACAAAGTGTTGCTTAATATGAAAATGCTACTCAACTGACTGTCTGACTTCAGTGCTGTATTAAGTCACTAAACCAGAGGCATTATCCAAAATGAGAAGTCATTATAAACTGCATGTACCCAAAGCTCCTGGATAAAATGAAATCAAGATCTGTCTTGCTGCAAAGCTGAAAAATCTCCACTGTGGATGAAGACTTGTTTATTATTTATAGGTGGTATGCCAAAATACAGCATGTCTGCAATTGTAATGTAGATGGGCAAACACCTAATCTTACTAAACACCTGTCTGTAGTAAGTCTTAGGGTGGCTTTGGATAAGCAGAATCTCTACCAAGAATGAAGGGTAGTTACAGATCTGCCATCCTTGGTCAAATTGCCACCCAGTAAAAAGTGACTCCCAAAATTAAACCAGCAGTGGATCAGGTACAATAAATGTGCAATGTAATCCCCGTGTTTTGCTGTATACATGTCCTCCTGATCACCAAAAAAACTGGTGCCAACATTTTTTGGGTACAGATTGCTTTTACTGAAACTCAGCAAACGTAGCAGGCCAGCAGCAGACACATGGCACAAAGAAATAAGCCAAAGTCTACGAAGGGCCTGTGTTGATGATCTTTTATTCCTGCCAAAACGTCTCTCCTCATATAAGTAAGCTAGAATGAAAAAAACAGTCATGGTGGAAGCAAATTGATAAAGCTTGGGAGGAGAATAACTACAAGTCACATTCACTAATCATGAACTATGATCATACCTGAATGCTAGAGACATTTTTGCCCATGGACAAAATCCCAATGCCCATACACATAGGCCTATATAATGGGCCCATGCTAATGATCTCTGATGGTACAGCTCAAGGTAGGAACTACAACAGAAATTCTAGCCGTGGTTTACCAATATCTCACCATTCTGATTGGTCTTCCCAAACACAAAATATGTACTGGCTATGCTTACCCCAACTGAAGCCAGCACAAGCATAAAGTAGGGCCATATACTTTTATTTCCCCAAAGCTGGGTCACTGGGTCTAAAAAAAAAACCTAAAGTACTGGAATAAATAAAGTACTGGAAATATGAATGATCCCATTTCTGGTGGAAAATCTCCGCTCTCTAGGTGACCTACATTTTTGGGCTGCATCAGATAACCAGACCCAAATGGACCTTGTAGTTCCACTCTGAGGTAACTACTGTATTGTACTTTAAGTTTAAATACACAGACAACAGGAAATCTGTGTGTCCGGAGTGTGGCTGTGGACAATACTAGTGTCAGTTTCTGCTTTTATGGAGGAGTGTCCAGCCAAGAACATGACCTGCAATCAAGCAGATATCACCAGAGCATTTCTGCAGGAAGCCATGGGGAGTCAGATTTCATTAACAAAAACTGGGGAAGAAAGACAGAGTCTATATAGCTGAAAGTTACATTTTAAACATTTGGCAGACAGGTCCTCATTGCAGAAAGGGCCAGTCGATGCATATGGGTAAAACAGGTCTGCGAGGCCTACTGCACATGTGTGAAATCAGGAAGCCAATGCCTGGGCCAATTTCTGACAGCCCTATTGCGCAGGCGCGGCCTTCCGATTTCATGCCTGTGCAGTAGGACCAAAATTGTGACAGCTTTACTACATAGCTGCAGACTGCCAATTTCACTACTGGGCAGTATACCCCATTTACTGACAGTCATACTGCCCGGGAGTGGACTGCTGATTTCACGCCTGCGCAGTCAGTTTCTGACATCTTTACTTTGCAGGAATTTCCGAGGGCTGTCAGAAAATTGGACCCAATGGATCCAAAAGTCTTTCTAACATCTTGCTAAAGGGACACATAACATACGTTAATCATATGTTTTTAAAGCTGAGCGTCAATTTTTAAATTATTTACATTTAAATTTATTTTTATATTTAAATACACCCTAATAAGCAACCAACATGGTGACATGTATATTTGCTGTGTCATAGAGCCTACGATATATTTAGTTCAGACAAAGCAAACCTGGATAGCACATTTGTTTTGGCACACACATGAATACTATATTTATAAATCAATACATTTCTTTGCCCATAATAAAAGCCTGCAGCCCAAAGTCATTAAGTCAAAGTCAGTAATTACCACAGCATAATGAATAAAACAGTCTCAGTAATATCTAATGTCAAGAAATAAATTTGGAAAGGTAACTTTACTGTATCTAACAAGAAACCCAAATTCCATGGTGTGGTAGGCTGTAATCAAGGATTAAACTGGTCCCAAGCAGTCCTGAATTAAATTATTAGTTTCATATTTTTCCTTAAATCAGAAGTAAACTTCCACTGTTGTTAGGCTCAACATATTTACACATATTTACACATAATGGTAGACATACCTGCCAAAAGGAATCCTCTAATTATATCCCCAATGTTTGCGGTTGCTGTCTTTTCACCCAATCATGTTCCGGGAGTCTTTGGCCATCTTTAGCTGCTTGGTGGAAATAATATAAATCCTGCAAAAGAAGCAACCCCAGCCGATAACATTTATATCACTTTGCTTTAAAGTTGATATGAGGTTCTTATTCTGAGATGCTGTTTTCAGTTTGCACTAAATATGTCTACCCTTACTATAGACAAACAACTCTATTATAGGTATACCAGTCTATAGTACTTTGTTGCAGAATGCCTTCTGTTTTTCTGTGTGTTCCATGAACAACTGTCCTGCTGTGAGGTTCCTTTTGAACACCATAGTCACACCTTCCATGTATTTTCATTAGCACAATACTTGCCTGAATGTACATGTATGTACTTTTAGAGAAAATGTAGCAAGAGTTACCTGTAAATCCTGCAATATAATTTAAAGATTTAGGAGACATCTTCCAACGTCTAACAGTCTACTCTTGGTATGGATTTACAGGCTCAAGCTATCCTGGACAAACTAGAAGTGATTTCAAATCTATTTCACTTGTATATTATTTAAATATTAAATTCAAATAACTTGGCAGTCTTTGTAACTCCCTTACTAGACTCCCACACACAAAATGAGAAGGAGGCACACTTGAACACAATGGCAACAAATGGAAATATTCTTTAGACTCTTCCACTCTTTCCTGGGTATGGCTATTTTATTGGTAGTCACAAAAAGTGATCACTAAGCAGCCAGTAATATGGGCAAGAGTGAAAGGGTCTATAGAAGTATTTCATGAACCACCACCATGAAGCATTTCTACAGTGCTACACAGAAATGGATGACCCCTATTATTATTATTATTATTATTATTATTATTAGTATTATCCTATCAATACTCAGGAAAGTTTGAGGTAAGGTACTATTGTAAAGTACACATTGTTTTGGCTATACAACCAGAGCGTTCCACAGTTAGGAGTATCTCCCCCAAACTTTGTATGTGTTTTCCTTTAGCAAATACCACCCACCATATATTGGATATACACTACCTGGCAAAAACAGGTCACGCACTGTAATATTTTGTTGGACCTCCCCAAATTTGATTACAGCACAGATGTGCCATGGAATCATTTTAAGCTCATGCAGTGTTGTAACACTTATTTCTCTACAGAGTTGCATTTATTCTTCACCTAGATCTTGTACTGATGGTAGGAAAGTCAGACCATTGCATAAAATCTTTTTCAGCATCCCAAAAATTCTCAATTGGGTCAGGATTTTGCTGTGGCCAATCCAAACAAAGAAATTATATCTAATACTTCCTGAACCACTCTTTCACAAATTGAACTTAATGAATCCTGGAATTGTCATCTTGAAATATGACCTTGCCAACAAGGAAGAAAAAAATCCAAGAAAAATTTATTCTGAAATATTCAGGAAATCATCAGACCTTATTTTTATCTCATAATATTGCTGAACTTAGACCCGACCAACTAAAGCAACCCCATATCTCGTAGATTGTAAGCATGGTCCTCTCTTCCTCCTGTGTCATTGTTTGGATTTATCTGTAATTTGCAACCCCTATTCAATGTACAGCCCTGTGTAATATGTTGGTGTTGTATAAATACAGCCTAATAATCATAACATTGCCTCCATAAGGTTGGGGTTTTTTTTGGCCAGGCTGTATAGTATCGGTTTGCACCCTTGGAAATGTTTTTTTTTTACTGCTAAAGTATGCTAGACTATAACGTTTGATATCTAAAGTTTAAATAACTAGCAAACACCTTATGGAGGTTTTTATTATTGGCTCCTAATCTGGATTTCAAAAGGTAGTACGTTTTTAATCATTAAGATTATAAGAATAAAACATCATGTCAATAATATGCGTAATTTGTGTAAGTATATCACTTTTAACCATAGGCACTTTTTGAACAAAGATTTCCACTTACTGTTTCACATAACTGTATACGCCATCTGGTTATTGGTGACTCAGCAGCAAGAAATAAAGGTTCATATTGTATTTGAGAGCATCTAGAGCTCTGGCGGTGCAATCAGTGATGTAATTGCTGAGCCTGACTTTTTCTTTAATAAAGTAATAAAGACAACTTGTGAATAATACACTAAGGTGTTTCCAAAATCCTAGGAGCTTAAGCTATGTGCAATGCTCCAGTGGAGAGTAGATGAAGGGAAGATAAGTTTGCTGGACCCTTCTCTGAAATTATAGCGATTGTCCCCACTCAGTTGTTTATTGATGTACCAAGACAGATCAGTGAATAACATTGGGGGACAGCTGTACAGATGCTACATTTTCACCAATCAAAATAGCTTCATCTAGGGTGAAAATTATTTATGATGTGTTTGTAGCTTTAGAATAAGTTGCAGGTAATGGAGGCAAAAAAGCGTATTGGGGAATGAAATGCATGCTATTGTTTCACCGGAGCTGCTGGTAAAATGTCAGCACTCCAATAACACATCAGCACTTTAAACAACAGCCCTCTGATAGTACTCTTTACACGCCAATGTGGTAGACATGTTAGCCATCTGGAAAAATATCAGATTTCTAAACATATCAATAATTAAGGGCACCCAAAACAACCATGCCTATTATATCATCCTAAAAACTAATGTATTGTCCTAATGAGCAAAAATGGAATAAGACAGACTATCATAAGACAACCTGTTTGATCCAGCAACCCTGATATAGATCTGGTCCAGGATTGAAAACATTTGCCAGGTAATAATAGCTAATGATTACAAAAAAATCCATTCCTGGTTTGCTGGATCACTCCCATGAGTTCTCCCATGATCACCTATCTTCCCCAGTCTAGGATCAGTTCTGTTGTTTTAAAATCCAAAACTATTGCAGAGGACAAAGTTTAATTGTATGGTCTGGTATTGTGTAAATGTAGTAGTAATTAGTCTAACTAATTTTGTACATCACTGAACTCTTTGTTTGTTTCCTTACACTGGACATTATAAACAGGTCAGTTGTCATCTAACCATGCCACATACACACTTATTCGGCCAGTTTTTCACTAAATGCTGTAGCTGATAGATGAATTCAAGCTTTCACAAGGAAAAGAATTTCCCCATGTGACAGTGTTGGGTGCCAATTGCTATAAACCAAAGGGAAGGCAGGTATGCATGAACCTGAATTTCCTGGAATGTCAGAGGGGTTCCCCCCTCTTATTCCCCTACCTTTTTTATCATTGTTTTGTTCATGTCACACTTCTGTTTTTTGAATAGGTAATAAAAACTTAATGTAACAAAAGCTGAATTTCGTAGGAATATTCATATTTTGTATTACATTTATCAACACCTTTTCACAAGGTTTGTAAATTATATATACTTTATTACAATTATCTACTGAAAAATTCTGTATCTATTTTATCTTCTGTTCCTATTTGTAACTGAGCTAAAGACCTGCAACGGACTGTCTATAATTTTATGTAGGTGAGGAATTGTGCAATGACCTATGTAAAACATTTATACAGTACTGGCAAATAAGTTTGGGGGCTGCTGACTCTGTAGAGTGGCACTTCTAATGTTTACATACATTATACAAAAATACAAGTTCTGCTATATGTTCCAGATTTGCCTATATAACATGGCTAACTTTAATGCTGTCTTCAAGTCATTAATCCCTGGGTAACCCTAATGTATTCATTAAACTATCCCTGAACAACAGATTGGGACTTTTAAGTTATAAGAAAGAATACTTGGTACAACTATACTGCAAACATTTTGTGATTTTCTAGCTTATTGTTTTAGGGGTGGATTGACATTATCTAAGTACTAATATGATCATCGAATAAATACATTTGGATAACAAATAATTTTTTGTATATCTTAGTAAAATTTACTTGCTTTGGTAATTTAATGTGAAAACAGAAAAAACACTTGAGAATGTTGTCTATTCAGTATTGCTTTATATATTAGATTTACATTGTCTGAATTTTTTTTAATGTATTTATTATGGTGCAAACAATGCTTAGATGGATAGCACAAGATCATTGGTACATTATATATTTCTAGATATTGTCTAGTCACAAAACAAACTAAGGTTGATTGTCAATATCTGTGAGATTACTATGATACATATCTGTAAATTATTTATATCTGATATATATATTACTTTATGTAATATATATATATATATATATATTATATATATTGGTGCATGATACTGCACACAATATAAATTAGTCTGCATACTTCAAACTACATTTGATGTAGTATCTCAGTAGTTCATTTCATATTCCCGACATCTGGCATTTTTACTGAAGCTGTTAGTCAAGTTAACAAGAAAAGTGCTGCTTTCCTAGTGAATGAACTTGCTGCATTAGGTTATATAAGATGCATCTCTAATGTGTAAATGCACTTTTAATGTAATCCTGTCCTTGGGCACTTAAAGATGGTAGTATGCTGTAAGCATGGAATTGTTCCATTACACAACCTACAAATGAATCCATTATCAGTTATATCATACTGTTTAGACAATGTAATAATAAATAAAGGACATTTTAGGAAACCATAGTTGACGAAAAGTCACAGACTTTTTGCTGCAGGCCATCAGGCTTGAGACAGGCCAATACACTTCCAAAGACAAATGTGCTAACATCCTTGAACTCTATGCTGATTTGTTATCTGTCCTGGGCTAGGCGCACCTGGTTACATCCATTAGGTTGCATATTTTGTGTGCCATTAATTTGCCATTAACATGGATGTAGGAGCACTTTAGAATTTTAACAGTTGGGAAAGCAAGTGAAGTAAATGAATAAAAAAGACTCACTGCACCCATTGACATAAAATTATTAACTGGAGTTTTTTTAGAACTAATTCTGTGAAACTTACTCTTGTCTCCCTGTTTTAGTAAACAATTTTGTACAAATTTGTATGGTAATAAAAAAAGTAATGGGGTGCGTATAATATAGCCTTATCTTGTATGAAACTGTACAGCAGGGGTCGGCAAACTCCAGCCTTTAGGCCAGATACGACCTAGCTGGTAGTTCATTCCGGACTAATGCCCCCTGGTCGATCCAGCCTAATGCCGACCCGCAACCCGCGGCTCCGGGGCCGAGGGTTGTCGGCGGATCGGCCAGGGGGCATTAGGAACTACCGGAGCTGCTGGAGCTCCGGTGCTGCCCCCTTGCAGTTGCTCCCCTTTTTACCGTGGCTGGCGTTGATACTTCTGCCGAAAAGCTCCCTGAAGGTAAATCCCTCCCCTCCGCAATGCATACGGAGGAGAGGGATTTCTCTTCAGGGGGCGTTCCCTGGTGGTGGGCAGAACCATTTGGGCAGGTCTGGCCTAGTGTGCTCCCGCCCACCCCATAAATGGCCTAGTGGCCATAAAACTTTGCCGACCCCTGCTGTACAGTGCTACATCAGTGCATAATAATGTTATATTTGCTTTAAAATCTAAAACATGGTAAATCTTGTGGCAAAGAAGGTGGATGTATTTTGAATTTGCCAAGCATTCCGGTGGTAGGTTTGACAGTATTCAAGCTTTGTGAAATGAGCATGAATAGCTCTCCATTTATATTGCATAACTTAAGTTAATGACCAGACCAGATTCTGTAGCTCTCTTTCAACTGTGTCTGTTGGCCCCATATTGGCATTACTTGTTCATTAAGTATGCTATCAGCATGTAAGTATTTGGCATTTTGCACAGTACAGTAGGATCTGTCCAGACCAGGATTACTATGACACAGCTGGCCAGCTTGAACATGTATTGCAATGTGGGCAAAGCAAGAATTCCTGTTTTTTTGCAAACATGTATTAGAATTATGGAAAGGTGTATATCGGAGGGCAGAGGATTAATTCAGAAATGTAATGGCATTGCTTTCTCTGATGACAAAGTATTATGTGGTTAAAGATTCCAAGACAAATACTGTAAAAACAGCTATGGGTGCCAAGAAAAACATGCAAAGCTGTTCTCGATGAAAAGTCAAATGTTAAAGGCTGCCGGGTATTATCCCTTCACTTAAAGTGGAACTGAAGTTCCTAAAAAATAATCTCTAACTAAGCAGGTTAATTTTTGCAGAAGGGACAGGAGAAGTCACTCTTGCAATAAAACACACACCTGCTATCTTTAAAAACTCATTGTACAATGCCAGGATGTACTGGGTATCTCAGCATCCCCTGGGGCTGTCAGGACAGAATGAACTCCCGTGTATATGCTCCATGCAATCAAGATGGCCAAAGATTGGAACCAGGAAGAAGATAAAAAAGATGGTGGCACCAATGATAAAACAGGGACAGGTGAGTGGATTTAAAACATTGCAATCAGACAGGTAAGGTTATTTTATTGCAGAAGTCACATTGTTGGTCCCTTCTGCAATAAAGGACCTGCCTTATTGCAATTCTTAAGGATAAGGGTTTAATCCTACTTTAAAGTAAAGCTGCTATGGGAGGAACATGAGGCTGCCATTGTTGAACACTTAAAATATTAGTTGTGTAAATGTCATACTTTTTCTTTTTTTTCCAAAAATATACTCTTTCTTAAGTTCCTTGGCTAAAGACTTAGATGTAGATAAGGACTTCTGACTTTTGTGGTCTGCCTACTTCAGCTAAGCAGGTATAATTTTTTAATGGCCATCAAATGCACCCCATTTAATTCTCTCTCGGTAGTTATCCTAACCATATTCTCTCTATAATCTTTTGTCTGCCATGCAGTGACCTCAGAAATCCTTAAAGGATAAATAAAAAAGAAGCATAGTTAGCATGCTTATCTAAAATACTATATTCAAGTTGGGTCAATAATATAGGCAGCATCCAATCCAATGTTTTCGTGGAATCCTAGAATTCCTCCAAAGATTAGCTATGGGGTTCCTTGAGCAATGGGTAATTTATGCCTCTCAGGTCAGTTTAACTAATACCAATGATCTTTTTGGCTCTGTGTAAGGGTGACATTCTTCCCACTTGCCAGCAATGTAAAAGGCATTCTTCCCATTGGCCATCACAATAATGTACTGTGAGCTGTAGATATAGTTAATATAGCAGGGGTTCCCTGAATATCTAAAAGTTATTTCAAGAGTTCCTCAATGTAAAAAAGACTAAGAAATGCTGGTCTAATGTTTAAATCCTGAAAACAGAAAGCTGTGGTAAAGCCGCCATACTATGTTCAGCATCCATGATTGAAAGAACTGAAATGCAGTGAGTAGGGCAGGAGAGGGACAGTAATCCTATCTATAAATCTATCATCCAAGAAGAGAGGCAGTCAGTATCTGCAAATAATGCATCTGGGAGTGGGAGAATTCAGAGTAAGGTATTTCAGTAGCCTGAAGAATTGAATGAAGAATAAAAGTAAGGATGGGGCTCAGCTTAAGCACAAAAAGAAAGACTTTTTTCCAAAGCTACGCTCATGCAGTGGGGCTACCCCAAAACTCCAAGAGCTTGTGTCTAAGTGTGATGTAAAGAACAATTTATACACAGAATAAAGTTGTATAAAAAACTCTGAGGTGATTTATTTGCATATAATATGCTTTATGGCTTTCACTTTTTGGATATTCTTGACCAGCAGGATGGGTAAAGTTGTCTCACCTTTTGGTTCACATCAACTGCCCAACTTCTCTTATTTAGTAAACCACATCATACCAGGCTCTGTGGAGAATAGGTGACTTGGTGCCCAGGAAACACATCAAGGCCTAACCAGCTTTGTTGTACTAAATGGAGAAGAATAAACAATTGTATAATTTAAATCTGATATGGATATGATGACTATAAACAATTGGATGGGTTAGATAGTGATATAACAGTTATTGTGCTGATTGTTTAAATTTTTATTTCTGTGGAATAAAAGATTTGATATATTTATTAAGCTGTCATATTGTGTCACCTTTACTTTTTTGGTATGGGGATAATGGTATACCCAATATTCCGAATACAAACCATATACCTAAAAGAAATCTTTACAGGTGAAGAATGAATCAGCGCTTGACTCAGAATTACATTTCTATTTTATTGATTTTGCTGCCACCAACTGGCTATATTAGGAATAGCATATGCATTCCTTACTAACTATTCCACTAAAGCACAACTATAATGAATTTATGTATTTTGTGACAGCATAGTCATTAGCAAAGCAGACAGTCATGTCCTATTAATGCACAATAAAATATACCTACAGCATCTTTGTATAGAGTAGTTTGCCTTGCACTAAGATATTGGCACTTTGTGTGTAAGTGTTGTTACTTGAGAAAAGAAATGAACATGTATTCAGGCCTGAGATGTTAATCCCTAGGTCTGAATACAGCCAGGTAGAAGGTAGTATGCTGCCTGCCTGGGTAGAGCATGCATATGAAAATATGAAAATTGTGGCAAGGGAACATTTGCTATCAGGAATTTACAGTGCTTTTAATAGACAGCTGACAGTGATATTTAAATGACGATATCCCAATCCTTAACATGTGTGTAAGTGTGCAGATAAAACATAACATATGAATATATTTATATATCTTTTTGTTGATTGTTATTGCTACATTTTATCAGTAAAGTTATTTTCCAGCACAATGGCTATTACACCACACAGCAAATACTAAACAATTATACAATTGCAAAAACACTCTAATAGAAACAGAAAAACAGACATTCCGCATATCACATCAAGTGTTTGCATGGAGAATCACCAGAAGTTTTCCGGGAGTTCATTCTGTCCTCATTTCCACTATGTGCTAACTGCCTAGCATGCTAGCTAGTAATGTCCTGGAGAGAACTACCTGGCCTCAAGTTTCTACTTTTTAGAGACACAAATAGCCAATCGATCAATGGTGTCAAATCAAGTGACCTGAAAAGACAAGTTGCTTATCGCTCAAAGAATCCCTAGCAACCTCTGGAGGAACCATGTTTGAGAATTACTAATCTAATATTTGCAAAGCCTTATTTGGTGACAAAGAAAACGTAAAGTGTCCGAATAATGTTAGATTTGCTAAAGTCTGAAGCTCTATGAAGTGAAAGGTCATAAGTGGCATGTATCAAACTATCTATGCTAAAGCATATGGTTACTATAAGGATGCACACATGTACAAACATAATAACTCCTACTTGATTATGAAAACGAAGGACAGCTGTATTATATTAATATGGGTTGGGCTGGTTATAGTAAAGAACTCTTGATTTGCTGATAAATATTT
Source organism: Pyxicephalus adspersus (assembly GCF_032062135.1). NCBI lineage: Eukaryota > Metazoa > Chordata > Amphibia > Anura > Pyxicephalidae > Pyxicephalus > Pyxicephalus adspersus. Next base: position 85,774,548 of record NC_092861.1, on the reverse strand, counting down.
TTGAAAACCCATATGCCTATCAAATACATCATGTAAAAAGAATGATGTAAAATGTATGACAATCAACCAGATTTATGAAAGAGGTTCACATTAGCAGATGGTGATCACTGAAGCATCTCTTTAGGAAGAAAGAAGCAGATGAGTAGGTATAGGCATAATTCATAGGGCTTTGGCTGCTTTTCTCACTCAATTGTGCAACATTTTTTCCAGTGTTTTAGACTTTGTCCAGGAATTTTTAAGTTGGCTTCTTGACTGTACAATAAAATGAATCTGTGGTTTGCACAAGCAGAACAAGTCAGTGGGTTTACTGTAAAATGGTCCCACAAATTGCACATATAGTGTAAATATTCCCTCCACTGCACTGATCTGCAAGGAATAGGAAATAGTCAGCCATGTGTAAATAGTGCAGGCCGGCTGATCCACTAATAGGAGATCTTATATTAATGTTGGGTGGATGTGATTTATATTGTGGAGCTCCGAGCTGTAACTTGGCATATTCCACACCCCATTCTTTACACTGTACAGTACATTATAGATGATACTCTATTCTTTTTGTAATGTTGTGCTATTCGCTCCATACGGACAGGTATTATGCATACTACAAAATTCCATCATGTTCATTGATCAGGAACATTTTTACTAGTACTAAAAATACAATTACTACCTGCTATGATCACAAGTTTGCATTAGCTAAAATGCCAAAAACTTCCTTAGTATTTATTTGTATTTTCCAATTTTTACTCAGTCTTCTGCTTTTTCTGTTTTTGCCACCAGATGGCAACCTAGTCCAACCTCATTGCCACCAGCCTAATGCCATACTGCTGTGTTAGATTTATTCCTCTATTGCTGGACTCTGAATGTTATCTGGTAGCAATGAAACTCTAATATTACTATAGTTTTATATTATTTTCTTTAGGCTGAAATTTATTATGTATAATATGTGTACAGTATATCTTTCAGCACTACAAATAGTAATTGTATTTTATAGTGTGAACATGAATTCCCACAAGGGAATGTTTGAGGGAATGTCAGATTTATTGTACATCGCTGTGTAATATGTTGGTGTTATATAAATACTGTTTTTTTTATTATTGTTAAATAAAATAATAATAATAATAATAAGAAGAAGAATAATAAAATAATTCCCTGTTTAATGAATGGAGCCCTCAGATATTCAATAAACCTTTTACATCTTATTTACAAATGGCAATCTCCATAAAATGACATATGCACACATGATGCATTGATCTAATAACATCAGAGAGAGGATTAGTATATACATGAATGAAATGAATAACATTTATCATTAGCGCTGTATGAAATACATTTTATTATTAAGGCTGATTATGCATCAAACATAGAAGTGACAAAGTTAGATTGAATTTGTATGTAATTTAATGGAAAATGCAATTTGTAAAAGACATGTAAAAGGTTTGAATATATATCTAAATGTTGTTGGCAGATTTTTGTATGACATCATAAAAGGCCTAATATGTTTTGTAGTTACCGGTAAATGGTTTATAAAAAAAGCAAAAAAAAAAAAAATCTAATAAACAACTATGCCATAACCAGCTTTTCTTAATATTTTAATAAACAAAATTGTAAACACTTTCCAAACCTCCAGCTGCATCTTCAGGCTTGTATGGTTGTACCAGTTACTTTCTTGTACTGAATATAGTGTAATTTCACATTAGAAGTTATAGTATGTCAATTATCACCCACTTTATATCCTTGCTGGAGGACATCAGTCATTATCTAGTCCTTTACTCCCCAGCCAGACTGATCCTGGCACAACCTGCTATTCAAGAAGCAATGTAATGTAATCAACCTCTTACCAACCATGATCTGCCTGCATTGCATAGAGAATCACAAAGACCCAAGGGTGCCATCTCTAAAATAAGGTATGCAATAAAAAGAAAAGTTTTAAAAAAAAATATCACTGCTATAAAAGGTAAAAACAGGTGAACAGAATGCCCTCTTACAATGACTAAAATCCCTTCTTTATAGACAACTAATCATTGGGGTAATGCAGCTGGCGCTACCAAGTTACCTCTATGCAGACATCATCAAATGGTAGGTCAGCCAAAGTTTGAGGAACCCTGGTTGAGAATGGCGGACATAGAGACATGTGATTATATCACATGGTTTATTTACCCCACCCATGAACAATGGTTCATAAAGGGGTGGGGATGACCATTTGCCTGGCAAGGTGCCAACTTCTGGATGCCACTTGTAAATATTGGTTTAAACAATCAATCTAAATTAAATTATTCTACCACAGCAGCAACAAGAAGAGTACCTTTCTGGTGTATAAACCATGACCAGAATTGGCATAGATGTAAAATTGGATTTGTCATTGGTGTGTAGCCCATATCCCAATGTTATGAGAAAAATAAACATATACTTTTACTTTTTTTTTTTTTTTTTTAATTTCACACATTGGATGAGTTTTACAGCTCTAAAGTTCAGGTCACATAAAAGCGTTATATTCTAAATGTTTTTTTTTCAGTAAACGTACCAGGTATTGTACAATATGTATGGCAATGTGTTGCTCCGTCTTGTTTCCATTGTCTTTTTATGAAATATGTGACATAATTGGAGTTGCATGCTTCGGAGTATCATGCAGGGTGAGGGTAGTTCGTGCATGTGGTTATATTAATGATGAAAATGGATTACAAATGTAAAAACAGGCGTAAGCAGAATGCTCGGAATTCATTGTGGCTTTTCTCCTAACAAGAAGATAGCCTCCAGACAAAAAGCTTTACACTCACATCAAACGTCTCAAAGCTAGCATTGAGCTAACCCTGAAGAAGCTGGAAGATTGCCTTTATATCGTTTTATGAAATATACTCACACGATATAGAAAAATGCACATTTGGTAAAAAGTTCCATCCTATGGAATCCTTATAGATCAAGCGAGGGTAAAATTCCAATGCTAATGTAGCCAAAAAAGGGACAATTATTGGCTCCAGTAGGTCTAACATGATCTTTGTGGCTGATAAACTGTATGAATATAGCGTGAATGTACATTATTACCCAAAAAAATGTGCTTGTATGGAACAAAACTTCACATCAACCCCTGTATACTGGTATTGTACAAATGATTCTGTAATATAATATTTAAACAGAAATGTGTGTTGTTTTTGTGTATATATTTTAATATTGTTATATGAAATATTAAGTAATTGTTCACTATTTATTTTTTGGAGTCGGCTGGTATGCATAGGTATTTAGTTTTAATACCACTTGAACTTCTTACTGAAACAGGGAGAGAACATTCTCCAATGGCAACGCCTGACCCTTTTTAACTCATTTTATCCTGTCACTTGCCTGTTGTATCAATAGGAAATAAAGGGAAATATTTCAAATGGGACAATGAACAAAACTGGCAGAGGTTTTAGTCCTACCCTACTTTATACAAAACATTTTAGCCTTAGGCTTAATTTACTTATTCAGTCTCTTCATAATAAAGAAAGACAATAGTGTGACAATTCTGTTGTTAAAGTTATCACTTAAAACACAGACTAAAAGTATGTCCTACACAGGGATGGAGAAAATGCACCATTTGGTGAAAGTCACCAGCATATGTATGCAAACATTTTTGTATTTATCTAACAATCTGATACATAGTATATAAAACGGTAACTGTTGATCCAGGGAACATCTGATTGCCTCATGGAATCAGGAAGGATTTTTTTTTCCCCGTTGAAGCAAAGTATGCCGTTTTTTTGCCTTCCTCTGGATCAACTATGTCTTATAGTGTTTTATATCTGGGATATGTTTATTGCCCTAGTGATTGAACTTGATGGACTTATGTCTTTTTTCAACCTGACTTACTATGTAATTCTATAAAAGGCAAATCACTTCAGGATACTTTGATACCTTTTATTACTTTATTATTGTAAAACAATTTTTGACATAGTTATAAAATGTTTAAAATGTGTAGAGTTTATTTAATAAAAAAAGAGAAAAAAGACCCCAAACCATTAAAATTTTCTAAGTTCATTAAGTTCTATTATATTTATATATAAATTGTTTAGATGAACAACTCTTAGTTGTTAGAATAAAATCTCCCCAATGGAAGAAATTAAAGAAATTAAAATGTAATATCTTCCCTATTCATTTTAACTGAAAACAAATACCTGGGGTTGGGCTTTAGGTATTACATTTACACATACTTCATCTTTATAGACACTTTTGCCTTTTAATGAATCCCTAAAGGATTATTGAGATAAAAACTAATGTTAATAAAAATGATCATCAAGGTGACAAAAATGAGACAACAAAATGCAAAAGTGGTAAGTATTTTAAAGCATCTGATAAAATGACACACGAGTTTGATTCATACTGCTTTGGCAGTCTAGTTAGACCTTACATTCACTTTATTTGCAGAGGTGCTGTGATCTATACATTTCTAGAATCCTATTTGTTCAGCACATGGAGACATATATATTTTGTCAGGTGAGTAATGCAATTCAGAGGAATGCTTCGGATGTAACAAATTGGGTTAATGGATTAACCACACAGGTTCCCTTTTGCTCCATTTCTTAGAAATGTAATTTCAAGTTGATATTAGGATATTAAGGCTTCTTATTTTATGGTTGTTTTCACAGTCAAAAAAAAATCTAAAAGCCAAGACACATTCTAAACGAATCCATTTCCAAGTGGAAAAATGTGAGCAGGTGGGTTTTTTATTGCAGTAGAGAAATTAGATGTTCCCTCTGCCGAAAGCAAACTTACCTACCTGTTCAAAATCTTTTCTGTAATGTACATTGAGCTGCAACATGTTTAGCTGCCTTCCATGAATAAATGATCTCTTAGATTGTAAGCTCTTCTGGGCAGAGTCCTCTCCTCCCCCAGTGTCACTGTTTGTATCTGTCTGCCATTTGAAACGCCTATTTAATGTACAGCGCTGCGTAATATGTTGGCGCTATATAAACACAGTTTAATATTATTAAATCCTGTGCACATACATGGGAGTGACGCCCAATCAAGTTGACCAAAGATCCTGAACCCAGAAGAGGATCAGGTGCTGGTGATGAAACAAGGAGAGGCGAATTTAGTTTTAAAAATTGCAGGCAGGTAGGTAAGTTTTATTTGTTGTAGATCAGACATTGCCTGTCCCTTAAATGCAAAAGATAAAAAAAAGAAAAAAAAAAGTGATCTTTAAAACAAATCCTAACTGACCTCCTTACTGCAAGTGCGTTAAAGTAGTTCATTCTCAAATTCTCAGCAAGTTGTTCTCACCCTACTTTCCCTCCCAGCAGTGAATTAGCTGTTTAAATATTCTTAAAAGCCCAGCTTTAGACAAATTACAATCCCCCACCTCCTCTGTGTTCAATCACAGGGTTATGCCCTGGTAGGGTGGAGCAGGGGGAGCCAAGCTGCTGATAAAACCTCTTAGTACTTCTACTTTCAACATAGAGAATGAATTTGACCACAGAATCTGTGGCTATAGAGACCAGTGGGGGCTTGTTTTAAGCATATTTACTCTTTGTGCATCTGGCAGAGAGAAGGGGACATCACTTTATCCTCTAACCATAACAATAGAGTAATTAGGATCATCCACCTGCCTGTGTGTTGTAAGAGGACTGGATAAATGGGCTGCAGTTCTTGATTTCAATAAGCTCAAGGAACCAAACAGCTTATATGCTTACAAAAAGTATGCTGATAGGAAGAGGAAGCAGAGTGACAGGAAGATGGGCTCATCACTGTGCTACTTTAGTGGCAGAAAAAAGTACTGTTTGAAGGTGAATATTGAAGCAAATGTTGTTTGTATTATTTTATCTTTTCATTGGTAATAGTTTTTATTTTGTTATTTTTGGCTTGTGTTTTAACACTTTGACCTGCAAGTCATGACTGTCCTTCTTCTAGATATGGCACTTGTCATGGCGGTCAGTAAGCAATTACTTTCCAGGCCGTGAGCTTTTAAGTAGTAAGGGCTGTAATCACTTTTACAGACATCAGAGATGAGATCCCCCCCGCAGAACACCATACTCACTGTTTGAGTATATGGTGGGAGCATGGAGTCCCTAATGCTTCCATAGATTCCTAATGCTTCCATAATGAGAACCTGTACCTACACAATATTGTCACATAAGGGGCTTACCTGCTACCTTGTAAAAGTTAAAAATAAATAAAAGACAAGTTAAAAAATAATAAACTTTGCTAAAATAAACAAAAAAAATAGGAAAATAATCTCCCACCTTGTCCTTTTGCACTTATGTAAAAAACCACCAAAGATACACACATAGACGTAAAGAACAGTTTGGTGATACACATTGGATATGGCTGGGGAAATAATTCTAGGGCCATTGTTTATAGGTAATTATTAACTGACATGTAAAAATGTTTAACGATTACTACCTACACACAATATTGGGTATTTTAGTTGTCATGGGTACACACAATTTTTACACGTTACAAGTTTGGTATCTATTTAATTGACACAATCTTTCTGTTGATAAATTACAAAAAAAATGGATTTTTATTGGAATTGGATACATTCAAATTATTGTTCGTGTATTTTTCCTGAAAATATTGGTTGATAAGCAGTTGCACCATAGGAGTCAACATAAAAAGCTTTAATTGCCATCTTCTTTTTTAAGGGCCCTTTGTGTTCAGAAAATATATAGCTTAGTAAGTCCTTAACAAACTTTTAAAGCTGTAAGTGTAAATAGTGTAAACAAAAATGACCTGCATTATAGCATACACACTGGTTCCTATACAAATGTGTGGCATTTTTTTCTGTAAAAGTATATATTAACAGAACTTTGCCAATAATTTAGGCTATTCCTATATTTTTTACAATAAACCAATTTCTGCTCAGCATCAATGTAACCAAAAAAAAAAAAAAAACCAGACTGAAATGAAACGGTAATATGTATTTTTTGCCATAGAAAAAGATTACAAAGTAATGCACAAAATAAACAGCTAAGTAATAGTATACAGTATTTATAAAACAAATATTTCAAATTTAGCTTGAATAATGTTTAACATTTATTGCGTTCTCCACACAGCAGAGAAATGAAGTGCATAATGATACATACGGTGTTTTTCTTTTAAGATTTATGAACAATACATCACCTGTTTCTTTACTGATCAGGCAATAAGCAATGTGTACTGAGGTTTATATGATAAAGGCTTTTCATCTTTAACATGGTAAAACGACAAATTATATTCTAATTTAAAGCAAATCTGACAAAGGTAAAACAAGATCACAGTGCTGTAAGGCTTGGAGAAAAATGAAGTCTGCAGTTGCTACCCTCCTACTGAAATTTCCAATTGCCGGGCTGTCTCTGGCTTCCATACTTTCTAGTACAGTGAGATACCATTTGCCAAAGGTGGGCAAAACTACTCATTCTGGGCTATTGACTCTGATACCATTAAAGCTACTAAATCAGCTCGACAGGCAGACAATATTGTCAGAAAGAAAGATATGCAGTCTATATGTTAGTCTGAGTTTAGGTTTCCCTTGAAATCATTATGACATTGCTCGGTGATCAAAAGCTAAATTCAGCAGTTCTGTTTTTATTAAAAGGATATTAAAGTGTGTTTTTAACGGACACATATTTTAGGTTGCTACTGTAAGGATTAATTTAAAGTAATTTTTGATGCAGTTTTTTTGGCATGCTCTCTGTTTCATATTTCAACAGTTGTACTATGTATACAGAGCCACAGGAAAAAAATCTGCATGTGATTGACCAAAAGTATTCCATGTTACCATCCACTTGATTGATAATTGATCTGTTTAAAAAATACACAATAAATAAAAAATGAGCTACAAAAAAAATGCTGATTGGTATTTGAAGATCATAGATCCAAATATCAATCGAAAAAGATCTATTTTATGGATTATACGTTTTTCTACAAATGAATGAAAATATGGAGATGGGATAAAAGTATGGATAAGCATTTTTGACATTTGAAGTGCCTGTAAATTTTATACTAGGTCCTACTTTCTTCTATGACATGACAACACAGCCTTCATTGTGAAGGTTTACATATGTCTATAGTAACACCAACTCAGGTAATTTCCCTGCCTTGGCCAATGAATGGAAAAAGATAGGAGAAGCAGCACAAAGATGAGCTCATCTCTGCTCTTCCTACACATATGCATACCTGGTTAATACCTGCTCACACATATGCATACCTGCTCCTTCTTCCTCTCAAACCCTAAGCTCTGTTGTACTGAGACTGCAAGGTGAAATTTAACAGTTGCATTAAAATGTCAATTTAGTATGCATTCAATTGTGTCTTTTGTATCTATCAAGGTTCAGCTCTAATAACCACTGATTGTCCTGAGTTTTTTCTCAGGTATTATCTTTTTGTTAGGAGGGTCCAGCCCTATAATAAACATATTGAGTGGCACAAAAAATGGTTTCAGGGCTTAGAAAAAAAAAACAAGCTTTAAAAAGTCCAGTTGTACAAGCTTTCCATTTATATTGGGTTTTGTGCTGAAAAAACCTGCAATGCATATTTGAAATGATGATGTTAATTCATGTGTTATAATATAGAGCAACCCCCATGTACATGCAAGCATTCAACCCATCACAAGCTGTATGGAGCTCCCATATGAACATAGGAAAGATAAAAATATAGGAGCTACTATTGCTTGATGATCCTCATCCTCACCTAACTACAAAGTGAGACAGTGACCAGGAACAAGCATTTGTGTCCTGACTCCCGATATAATTGTGGTAGGGACGGATGAGGAAGGCAGCTGAGGAGCAGCATGCAGCTTCCAGAACAAATCAGCAATTTTAGTTCCATATTTGTATCATGATGTGTGACTGATTTGATTTGGCACAGATATTAATACTTTATTTTAATACACCATTTATGAATTACATTAGCCTATTTTTTCTTCAATCCTAAACCCAGTTTTTATTGTTCCCAGTAGTGACCCCACACTCATTGTTCTCAGTATGTTGCAGGCATGTGAAATACATTTGTTGTGACTTTTTGCATTAAGTTTCTGTATTCAAAGCTATGGGTAATAAATTACCTGAAACAAAATATACTTACCTTGTCAATTCCTCTAATTTATCTATTAGCCAACAGAGGCAAGTCCTTGACCACAGCATAAATTGGGGAGGTGGAAAAAGCAGCTTTTTTGGATAAAAAGTAAGGGTGTACTGCTTTTTTGTTGCCGGTACCATTACTGATATGTTAATTCATGTCATAAAATAAAGTACAATGTTGTTGTACAATAATGTTAATTTTTTATGCGTGAAGGAATCTCATTGTATGAGATATTTGGAGGTAGCCAATTTTGTAATCTTCTTTTAACAATGTCCATGTTATATGTTCAGATTAGTGGCTTTTGCAAGCTGTTTTGAATAGTTTTACTGCTCAAAACAGCTTGTAGCAGGGAATCCCCAGCCGCTTTTCTAGGCTTATTTGGTGACACCTGCAAACACTTATAAACGCTTGTGCAAGAAGGTTTTAAAATAGGTTTTAATTAAAACAAAAAGCCTGTTACCACTCCCAAGTGACTAGGGATCAGGTGACTTATCTCCTAAAGTGACTTCTTGCCTTAATACTGGGAAACTGTAACAGAGAAAGTTTACAGACTCAAATAAACCCTCAGCTTAAATCAACTATAGACTTTCTAGACACATCAAAGCAAAAGGTGTTCAATGTCTTATTCTCCTGATGTCTTTTTTTTACAAAGCAGACAAAACAATAAACTATCAGGCACCAACCAAAGTGGTGCACCTGAATTACAATAGGTTAATTTAACTGAGAGTTCAATTGGGCTTAAGGGAAATCAGCCGTGATACCAACCAATCAAAATACACATGGGGTCATTACCCTGTATTTCCCTCAAGGCAAATAAACCCTAAGGGCTCCATAAGCATGGTGGCACTGTTCATTTTGCATAGCACCATAACACTCAAAGTATTGTGCCTGCATTGTACAAGGCCACCATGTACAATGCATTGTAGTAAGTTGCATTAGAGGTGCACATTTGGATGAGCTGCCTTAATGCAATGTACCGGAATTGGGCCCTAAATGTGCCCTGCTAGGGGATTCTAAACAAAATACAATGGGCCTGATTTATTAAAGCTCTCCAAAGCTGGAGAAGATACACTTTCATCACTAAAGATGGGTGATCCAGCAAACCGGGAATGGATTTCTTCAAAGTCATTTGCTACTTGCTAGCAAATGTTTTGAATCCTGGACCAGATCTATTCCAGGTTTGCTGGATCACCTAGCTTTACTGTTGAAAGTGTATTTTCTCCAACCTTGGAGAGCTTTAATAAATCAGACCCATTGTATGAATCATTAATTATGCCAATGTTTTACACATTTAGTTTTCAGCTCAAGTTGCAATAAACTTGGTCATTATCTGTGACTTGGAATACAAAGCCTTCTTAGAACCAAGTGACAACTGATAAGTGGGTTTGCTTGACTTTATAATTTCTTCTTCCTTAATATCCTTTAAATGTAACAGATAGGCAGTTGACTGGATTGTACATATGGATGTAAAAGACTTAGGTTGCTTTGAATAAAACAGAAGTAATAAAGTAAATAGTGAATACATATATGGAACTTAAAGCCTTTTAATTTGCTACCAATTGCAAAAAGCAGAATAGCCAGCTATACCCCCCTACTCTCGAATAACTGGGGATGGATTATGAAATAGATGTTACAATAGCAATCAATCAGGTTTCTTCTTTTGTACTCAAACCTACACTAAGAAATTTAAATTGAAAAGAACTCTGATTGGTTACTATGCACCATTTGCTGTATTTGTAACCTCTGTCTTGCATATACTCTATGGTAGATAACACTGATCAGCTAATCCCATTTTATCCAAGCGGAATATGAAATGAACATCACAATAGTGCTGGGGATCCCATAAATTTACCTTAGATGTTATGATACATTTGATATTTACCTTCTAGAATCAACAAATAAAATTAGATTATGTATTTTTTCGAGTCCACAGGTCATCTGTATACTTTAGACATAATATTTTATTGTAACCAAGGACATTGTTCCTGCACATGATAGTTGATCTTTTAAAGAAGTCCTTTTTAATAGCAGCTCATTAAAATGCCCCTACTTCAGTCCCCCACGGTCGATATGGCTTATTGTTTGTACTGGCACTAGCTTGTCGTGGGCTGGATGAGGAAGACAAAGGTGAAGAAATGGCTGTTGCAGAAGCGGCCATAGCTGCCGCCGCCCCTGGTGGAAGTATTGGGAAGGCTCCGGCAAAGGACAGAGGGAAGCTCTGTGCCGCGGCAGCAGCTGCAGCATGTACTGTAGCTGAAAGTGACAGCAAGGAGGTAGAAAGTGGTGGAACACTGGAAGCAACACTACCAACAGAAGGCACTCTAAGAGCAGCATCGGCATGAGCAAACGTGGCTGTGAGAAGAGCAGAGCCATGTTGTGGTGGCATCTCTGTAGCTGTTGAAAGTCTGCAAGGAATGCTGTCAGATGAGAGTCCATTTTGTTGCAGAAAAGCTGCAGGAAGTTGATGGAAAGCTGTTGCCCAGTGGTGAGGGTGCAGGGAGTGCTGGTGTTGGGTCATTGATGACGTCATAGCTACGGCTTCCCTTTGTGAGGCACAGGTACTAAGATGAGAAACAAGTCTCACTCGGAGAGGATCAGATGTGTCCATGCCTTCCACAGAGCTGAGATATCTTGCAACTTCTGTTAAACACTCTCGAAAACCAATGCTCATAAAGTCCATTGCCAAAGCATGGGCATCAAAGTAACCTTCAAACAAAATACAGATAGGATATTTATAATAGATGGAATATAATGTTCATTCAACACAAAAAAACAAAAACAAAACATATACAGTAAATATGAAAAATATAAAAAAGAATACAGCGGTACCTTGGTATAAGTCTTTGGAATAAGTCAAACTTGGTAAAAGTCCTGTTTGGACACTTTTGCTTGGCATACAACTTTTGTGCTAGAACTTGTATGGGTCAAACTATGTCATACCACCACACGCTACCTTTATTTACCTCTCTTGACAGCGTCAGTACGCCAGTTACTACCATTCAGTGAACAACCCGCGCTATAACTCTTTGTGAATAACATAACATCTCCTCCTCCTCCCTTCTCAGCACCATCCTAGTAGGCACTCGACTCTTCTCAGTAAGGTAAAGTGAGGTTAAATTTTCATTTATTTCATCTAATTGCTTTTGTATTTATGAATTTTAGTATTAAGCAGTGTTTAAATTATTTCATACAGCCCGATCAATGTATAATATGCCAATAACAAAAGGATTTTTTTCATGGGAATGGATTAATAATTTTCCTTGTATTTCTTATGGGAAAAATTTGTTTGGTATAAGTCCTGTTTAGTAAAGTCCAAGGATCTGGAATGGATTAAGGACTTATACCAAGATACCATTGTATTTGGTATTTGATTCTTTAAAATGCATTTGTTTTGTCCAGAAATTGGCTTTAGTCCCAGACTCTGCCTTTTTTCTGTAACCCCTAACACATCAATATTTAAATGTCCAGAGAAAAGGTTGATATGGTAAGCCAATGTATTCACTATTTATTAACTGACTACTAATTAGAACAGAATTAGGTGTCCAAGACAATAAGGGAGTTTCCCGCTCAAATCTGACCCACATACCACAAGATCCTTTCTGCTCAAAAAGCATGTCCGCCCCTATCGGGTACATTATATCTGGGTGCTGGAAACCTCAAAAATTATCAGCCATCTGACACAGTTGAACATAAAACGTTTGTTTTTCTAACAATAAGCAATGGAACCAACAAAGTAAAGTAAGAACAGAAAATTCAATGATCAGCTCAGTCTACATGTAAAGTATGTCCACTGTTATATAAAGTAAGGGAAAGAGAGGAGACACACAAAGCTGCAGGACAGTGTTGTGGTATTACAGCGTCTGTCAGGGAGTCTGGTAATGTAATACGCCACAGCGCTTGAAAAGAAATAATATAGTAGAGAAAAATTAAGAACATGAGTTTCCCAAACATAAAAAATGTATGGTGGTGCCTCTCATCTTGTATTGTGGGGTAGGGACATTCCAGAGACACTTTCCCATGGTAATGCTGATCCGCAATGTCCCTCCCTGCCTTCCACACAAACACACGCACACACACAAAGATTAAAGGCTCCTCTGAAGTGATCCCCTCTCTTCTTTCTCTGCTAGACTGACATTTACTCCGATTCTGAGCCCCGACGGTTCGGAGGACTTTTATGTATGATCTGTTCAGTGCTATATTACAGACATGTACGACATGTTTTGTCACTTAACTGTAAACGAAGAACATCTTTCTCCGGCATTCCTTCATCAGCAAAGTTTAATGGAAAAAATGCCCGAGCAATAAACATGCAGACACAAATGTATTTTTTTCTAGTACCACTACCCACCTTCATTACTATGTTTACAATCTTGTGGCTCTGAATAACATGCAAATCAACCTACGTGTGTTTTAATGAAGCAGTTATGGAAGAATGTAACACATTTCTATTTCTATACCCATATATTATATACGGACCTCTAGTAATCAGTTTCATGCATAGTGCTGGTATGGTTGGTTGATGCAAGATAATATTACATTTCAGAAATCTGAGACTTTAATTTTTGAAGGGCAATTTTCAGACAAAATCTTTTTTAGTACCAGATGGTTTACTAACATTTTGCAGAATTATGTAATAATAAAGCTTATGTAGCATGTATACATTGTGCTATGTAATATCCCTGCAAAATCTACAGAATAGTCTTGATTATAAGAGGTGCAATATGTTTCATTTATAAAGAATGCCAAATCATTTTATTCTTGGACAAGATTGGCTAAATCCCATTTTTTTCCTGTTTGTGTCCAACTTCCAGTCTCAAAAAAACAACAGAAAGTTGGAGTAACACAACTTTTCTTTAACATAAGGACAGAGCACATGTCAAAAGGCCGTGCTCGTCTCAGGGGAAAATCTGACAAGTGTACTAGTCAAATCAATGAATGACTGATCAACAATGACTGCTGATCACTCCTATGTAAGAGAGCACAGTGGGGTGCCACTCGATCATCTCCCCCTCCCCTCGCCACTGAACAGAACAACCTTGTGCTGTGTTTGTTCACAATGCTCAGTGACAGGGTCATTATAAGATTTTGACACTTTGGACAAACATGTAGGCAAACAAATTCAACAGGATCTGGCCATTTAGCACTAATTATATATGAGGTGACTCCTGGCATCACCGGAACCTGTTAATGTGGTTTACAGATAAGTGCACAAACAAATCATTAATCATAATGTTTTAAGCTTAATGACTGTTCCCAGCTGATAAATGATATTAATGAGCAGCATGTTGAACATTGTTACATCACTTTTCATGTCCTATTATAAAGACTATATCAGTTATTTTTACAATCTTTTGGCTATTAATGCTGTGCCTGAGAATATTACTATATTCTTTACCTATAGACTTCCAAGGTGGTTTTTTCATCCATGCATGATATTCATGTTGTTCTTGCTAACTGTTCTGTGGAGTGTTATAGAGTGTAATATTAACTTTACAATTGTATGTCAATGGGTGGAATGTCAATGCAGAATGTCACCTGCCACTAACCTATCATGGGAACAATACAAGTTGCGACACATGCTCCATACTGTCTGAAAGACTTTTCTCTCTGTAAGTGGCTGGGCAAAAGTACCATTACTTGATCTGGATAAAAATTCAGGATTCAGACTGCCACTAACTGATGGCATTCAAAATTGCTAATTGTAATTACAGTCTGAAAGAGATCCTTCAACACAGATCTATGAATTCAACAGGAAAGCAGTCAATCTATTTACTTATGATTGCTGACAACAGTTAAAGTGCAACCAATTTACTAGAGAGTGGACATACCATAGAGAACGCATTTTACCTCTGAGGAACCATTTAAAGAATTTTCAGCTCTTGTGGAACCCCTGCTAAAATCAATTTATTGGAGGTTGGTGGGGAAAAAGTCTCTTACATTTGTGGCCAGTGGATGGTATAATCTCCTTACCATTTTTAGACTTGGTTTAACATCACAACATCCCATATCAAATGTTATACATTGATAGAAAACCACTGTCTATAAAGGATACCACCTTTATAGACAAATAAAAGCATCATTAGAGTCACGCAGCAGACTCTACCATGTAGTGCCTCAGAACTATGCAAACATCATGAAATGGTCAATCAATACGCCACAGTTTGAGGAACCTCTAGCAACCTCTGAAGGAACTCAATGATAAAAAATATATATAACAGAGCAGACTAATTGATGTGAATAGGGAGGGAGAGGAAAGAAGGATGTTTCCAATGAGAGCTTATTGGGAGACATTGATTGAGGTAGGATTTTCTCAGGATTTTCTCAGCTGTCACACATAGACACAAGTTTGTAAGCTGTCAGCCCTGCTCCTATCTTACTGACTTCTATGTTCTTTCTCCCACCTTTTTAGATATTCTGGGCAAAATCATTTATTTGAAATAAAATGCTTATAAACAGGTAAGAATTGGTGTTAAACGTATTGACATGACTCTGTTAAGATCAGCATTTGAACTATCTGCTGAACATGCATGGAGTTGTTGAATCATAACTGGAGAAAACAAGCACAAAATTAAAATTATTATTAATAAAAAAAAAAATCCTGATTGGTTGCAATTGGAAACAATCCCAATATATGCCTATTTCCTTCAATTTTATTACACCAGCCCCATATACATGCATACGTTCAACTTGAGTGAGTTGAGTTGAGTGAACCAAACAGTTTTGCCTACGTTTTACTGCTGTTGTATAGCTACAGCTACTAAAAAAAAAGTTAATGGTCTACTGGTTTATATTTTAGCAGGGGTTAACCTCCAAGTGAAACATTTAACAATGGCCATAGAACGACTGATCTGAAATGTGAATGAGAAATTTCTTGCTCATAGAAAGTCACCAGGAAGTGAGTTTCCGTGCTGCGATAAGCACAGGAACAATTACTCTCTCCATTTCCTTTATGGTCATTGTGCGTGTGTACATACATCAGCCTGTTCTTTTTTGTGCCCCACAAATCTGTGTGGGCAATAAATGGAGCTCCCCTCCTGCACTTCCTCCTTTCCAGGCAGACATCATGGCGTACAATTGGAGGCCTCCTGTTCTCCTGTTTATTTTCCCTGATGTTTGTATGTTTGTTTTGTCTCTGTGCGCAGATTTTCACTGTCTTTGCAAACCCCAAACAAATCTGCGGCTGGACTGTCTGTGAATGAAGCTTTTACTCCCACAGTGTTATGAAAGCAAACACAAGCCCAGGGTCAAGTGCTTCTTTTGTGCCTGTCTTCTTTCCCACGAGTTCGGCCCTACCATTAGCATTGATTTCCATCCTTTTATCTGAATCCGCCTACAAGCGTTTGTCAAAGAGATGTTTGCTTAGATTGCCATGCTCTTTTGCAGTGTACAAAGTGCAGACAGAAGAAGCCTTACCTTTACCTCCTGTAGCCTGCAGCATCTTCAAATGGTCCACTGTCATCTGCAGGATCTCAGCTTTCTCTAGCTTTGCTGATCCCTAAAAACACAAACACAACAACTCAATACCTTCTATAAGTCATTAACACTCCACTGCCTTTAATATTGTATATATCTGATAAAAACAGAAGCCTACCCTCAAGTATATCTAAACCCAGAATTGTCTTATATTGCAGATTAGCAGTCTATAAATGTAGTGGATGTGTTCGTTTTTCTTTTAGGCTTTTGCCCATTTTTTACCACTGCCCTAGTGTGACGTTGCTCAGTTATAGTATTGTATCAATGGAGCAGCAGCATTTCCTCCAAGGAAAGTTCTCTACTCCATGAAAAGCAGAATGCACAGAATAAAAGGTACTGGCTCAAATGCTGGCAGGATCAACAGTTACTTTTTCCACTGATCAGATATAACTTGAATGGTTTAAACAAGATTTTTACAAAACGAGAGCTGCAATGACTTTCTGTGACATTAGAGGATGTTCAGGCATGAAGATTATTCCTAATACAGGGAAACAGCTACCAGATTCCTTTGGTGCTGGCTTAGCTAAGAGGGCAAAGAATACAAGTCAATGTAAATATATTGAACAGAGCTGATTTTTTAACTGAGTATTAAAAGCTGAATCCATCTGCAGAATGCTCATTCGCCGGCTACTGTCATCTTCTTTTAATGTTTTTGGGTACCTTTACATTTTCAAAAGCCACCCCCAGAAATTTAAACAATCACTTTGAAGGTTTAGTAAACTATAATACATTTTGAAAAAGCTATATGACTACAACATGGTATGATAAACTGGAATGTACCCTAATTCATACACAGCTTGCCTTCATTCTTGCACTTCTACAACTTAGCTTCCAGTTTAGAAGTTTTTATACCGTCCTATGCACTGAACTCCAATGGTCATTATTATGGAGGATATTTGGGAATAGGGGGGGGTGAATCATTTCCTAGGCCCTCAAAATAGTATGGAGTGTATGAGTCAGTAGTGTGACAGATTTCATGTCAGGAAGTACATTTTAATGGAGATATAAAAAAAGAACATTTTACTGTTAGGTTTTCTGTATTTAGTAACATAACTGCAAAGTTCCAGGTACATAGGTCTACTTAGGTAACACTATAGTGCCTCTAGAAACTATTTTTATACTTTGACAACTGTGCTCAGCTAGGGACAAGCTAGTATAGTAATATTATCTGAGAAACATGAACACCCTAATTGACTCCTACACAGCACTGTTGTTCTTCACCGGAATCGTCACAATAATTTCAGGACTGGAAAACCACAGGTTTCCGCTAGATAAATATATATGTGGCTGATTATGTTGCTTGTATAGCAGGGCCATCTCTTAGATTTTGGCCATGCTCCTGTGCATTGTATCTATGACTATGACATATCTCTGCATTCTCAGTGGACTAAACAAGATTAAAACATTCACAACAAGCGTGTCAGGTGATAAGTGTCTGACCTAGTGGGAGTCAGTGGTCTGTTCAATTGTGTAATGTAGTTTTATTAGTGATGACAGGTATGTACGAGACCGTGTTAGTGCATTCAGGAGGTAATGGAAGGACAAGGAACAAACTGTAAAGACACAAGGATTCTGATTAAATACCAATAATCGGGTTATTCAAAACTGGTACAGTATGAATGGCTTCTCCATGTAATAAAATAATAACTCCACTCAGATTCAATAGATGAGTAAATACTAAAACATGAGTAACTACTATGATGGTTTAATTTCACATGATGCTGACAGTGCTGAACTTATATGGCTACAGATACATCTGGTTGTGTGTGGCCATTGCTTCCGGCATTGGGTTTTATCCAACAGTGGAATACAATAGATTCAATGAAATCCACACAGTTTGATGTGTTTTTGTGATGTCTTTTAAATGGCATTTGTGAATAATTTGAACTGTAATATTAAAAAGATGCAAACAATCTGCAGAATTCATGTGCTAGTACAGAGTTTCTTTTATAATAACCAATGACTCATGATTTTTCACAACTTCTCTGAAATGTATAAAAACATACATCAAATAGACACGCAGTCTGAGGTATTAATAATTACCAAAAATATGACAAATACTATGAAAGTAATGCTACAATAGTAGTTCTTTAGTTGAAGTTGAATTAGCAGAAGAAGTTGATTTAGCATGCTAGATCCCCAGGCAGGGTAAAACATTTTATATTTTAAGCTTTGACAACTGTTGCTTTTACTACTTTATGTATTTGGGAATGGTGGTCGAAAGTTGTTGTTACTGTTCGAATGTTATATGAATTCTTGTAATGCATTAGGTACATTTCTGGCCATATCTTCTACAAATTACAAAAAATAATATATTATACTTGTACTTAGTTCCAAATCTTTTTTTTATTATTATTAATAATATTATTATTATATTATAAACAGGATTTATATAGCACTAACATATTACACAGCGCTATACAGTGACAGAAAAGAAGCAGAGGACCCTGACCCAAAGAGCTTACAATCTAGGAGAGCTTTACTTTAATTGTCCAATCCTGTGAAAAGCAAAACTTCTGTTCATTTTAATTAACCAGTTATGGGCAAATGGGTTTAGAAACTGAATATTCACTCACTTTAAATGATAATTAAATGATATTCAATAATCCTAGACTTTTCATGTGAGACCTGGAATGTGAACATAGTCCCATCCCTTTCCCTGAAGGTCCATTAGGTTAATTAGGCCACTATCCATTTAAAATACGTGTAATTAATCCATTATCACTTTACAAAGGTAAATCATCTTGTAAAATGTGTGTTTAAATTACTTCTACTTGTAGGACTTAGTAGGAAAGAATTGGAAACGTTTTGTATTGCTGATTGTTTTCCATTAAGGAGATTTTCCAGCACTTCAGGTAAGATCATTGGGACAGAAAGTGTAAAGAATTACTCCAATGGGGACATGGACAAAAAAAATGCACTTTTTAGTAAAACGGCAATAGTATTAGTATCTCTGTAACAACTTTGCATGTAATACTTTCCTTTTGTTCTGTTTTTCCTCTCCGCAAGTTGTAACGCTTCACTGAAGCCCATCATGGGTATGATTTATTAAATAAGTAGGGGCTGTTCATTTAGCAAAATCTTTATTCTTTAGTAAGATAACCCCAGTCCATTCCCAGCCTGAAATAACTTCCAATATATAATTATAAGCAGCATTCAACAAAGCAACCTAAATCAATGTAGTGAGTCTACCTTACTGAGATGTGGTATCTTCTTCATCTTGTAGATAGATAGATAGATGGATAGATAAATAGATAGATAGATAGATAGATAAATAGATAGATAAATAGATAGATAGATAGATAGATAGATAGATAGATAGATAAATAGATAGATAGATAGATTAGGTTCTGTGTCCCCAAACTAACATAAACATAAATTTGGTTTGTAAAATGACTTCCAAGAATCATCCGCCACCAACATACGGCAGCAATGACTAAAAAAAAAACTTTTTGGAATACAACGCTAATTTATCACATTGGGAACATAATAGGTCCTATTCTGTGTTTAAACAACCACAATATTTTCTTGAGGGAAACATGAGGCATCATGAGTGATGTTATCCCTAAGGGAAAAGAGCAACCATATTGGAAATATTTCTTCCCCACTTTCATGACTGTATTGTGTTTAAACAGTTTTACCACAACAAAGGGTTTAATTGAAAAGCAAGCTCAGTGCCAGATAAGGCCACATGCAATATTATTTTAATGATCCTCGAAGAGAACCAACAATTTTAGATCAGAGGTACAGTAGAACGGAGAAAAAAAAAACTGAAGGAAACAACTTACTTGTTTCTCAAAAGCAGTCGGCACAAGTCGGCGTAATTCAGACAGGCTGTTATTGATACGATCTCGCCGGCGTTTTTCTATAATCTGTTAGAAAGAAAACAATGTGTGACAAACCAACAAGAAAGCAACCTTAACTCATTACATGTTTATAGGGGGACGGTTCTTTAAGTTTCCATGCAAAATTCAAATATGTAATAATTCCGGAGTCTTAATTAAAAAGAAAATGGTTTAATAAAGACTCCTTGAAGCACGTTTAATAGTGAAGGCTAAAAATAAATCAACAAAACCACGCCATTAAAGCAGAAGTAGAGCAAAGAAACATTTAGAATATGCTTGCAGCAACCAATGTGATACATTCTTTCATTTTTTTCCTAGCACTAAAAACATGACAGATGGAATCTGAATCAATAATGAGAAACACAAAAACTTTATCCAACTTTGAAAATAACTAATTACATTTTTTTACATACGCATTAGTATACTCTACAATCACGTATACGTTCTACAGGTTGTCAGAGCAAAAACTTTTTAAAATAAACTTAAAAAGTAAGGATTTGCTACCATTAGAAACATGAAAAATCTACTTTTTTTTTTGTTCTGGATTATGTCAGAAATTAATGTACTTTCTTATATGTGACCTGTGTCATGACTGTTCTGTAGGCTGATAGTTGTATATCTGTAGAGTGAGATCATCTAAGGCACTGCTACCTTTACATGATAACCTCAGAAGATTAGGAATGACAGTTGGTGATGTCATTGCTATACTGCTTACTTTTCCCCAGAGGGCGCTCTGCAGAGATACCTGTACCTGGGGGTCTACATTGTATGGATATTTGGCTTTTGTCTACCCAAAACACTATTTTCATTGGGTTCGTATGTCCTCCTTGTGTTTGTAGGGATAATTGACTTTCATAAAATGTGTCCCTGGTGCACAGTAAAGGCAATAGACTATGATCTTCTTAATAGGCCATGAACTGAATTGTTTACGTAATTGGAATGTTTTATGTAATATTTTAACGCATATTAAAATGTATTATAACATATTTCAACAAAGATAATTTTCATAGAACATCCTGCTCCACATAAAAGACGTAGTAAAAAAATAGTGCTTAATATTTGATTAAATATAAAAAAAATATATTCTAATAATATATAAATATTTAACTGTAAAACTGAGCTGAAATGAATTGAACTTTATATATATGTATATTAATGTGTACATCTAAGTATTTGAATTGAATTGACTGTGTCATTTTATTAATCAGATAATAGAAATAAACTACATGTAATGAAATATTTTGACCATTGCTCATTATTTGTAATAAAAAAAGTAATATATAAAATTATCCCTGACATTTTCATTACTCTGACCAGTTTTTTTCATTTTCAGTTATTATTCTTAATCTATAAAATTATACATACACACATATATATATAAATATATATATATATATATACACACACACACATACATACACGCACATTTTCTAAACTTTTCTGGAAGGAAACACCTTTGGGTAAATTTAAAAGAGCAGAGCGCAGAACAGTAATGATATGCAAAGTACAGACAACTGAGACTATGGACCAGCCAAAGCTCTTTTTGCTGAATATTTATATATATATATTCAAAATATAGGGCTCATTTACACACACACACTATATATATATATATATATATATATATATATATTTATATATAGTTAGTGTGTGTGTGTGTGTGTGTGTGTTACAGCAGAGAAAATTGGCTATTTTAGACCTTCTTGGGGGATGCATTACTTTCTATAGAGTTGAAGAAATACCGGCAAACTTATCTATTCATCTGTTAGTGGTGATTTCTTAATGTATTTTTTATTATATTAGGAAGGTCTATACCTGAAAATAGCTAATTGTCTCTGCTGCAATACATACTGTGCATTCAATGGAAAGGCAAAGCGCTAACCATGGACCATTAATATAAAATTTAATTGTACAGCCTTTTTTAGATCTATCACTATGTAGAGCAGTGACCTGCCTGGCAAATCTTACTGAGATTGTACAGTCTACTTTTATTATGTATGGCCATAAAAGGAAAAACATAAGGTCTTGGTTCATTGCTTCAAACCACAAAAAAAGATTTCAGATTTCTTGTTTATTATTTCACTGTGGATTTAAAAATAAACATTAAAATAATGAAATGTGAGGGAAGGTGGTATTCTTTTTTATTCTGTACAACATGGAATGCATGCAAGTGGATAATAAATAGGAAGAGATTGGAGGTATACTTGGTCCCTATGACCTCCAGGGCCTTGCAATAGATGCATGTTTTGTACGCATAGCAGATATGTACAAAGTTACAAACTCTTTTTTTAACATGATCTGACTCCTAGACAATGTCATGATACTATTCGGACAAATAGTATATGATAATGTTTTCTATAGATTGCTTTAAGAAGAAGCTGACTGCTTTTCTAGAAGCACAGAATATAACTGGGTATTAAGACTTTAAAGTAAAGATAACAGAGATGGTTGATCCAGGGAACATCCGACTACCTCATGGAATCAGAAAGGAATTTTTTTCCCGTTTGAGCAAATTGTACCAGGGTTTTTTTGCCTTCTTCTGGATCAACTTTGTCTATAGGGTTTTATATCTGGGATATGTTTATTTCCCTAGTGGTTAAACCTGATAGACATTTATTTTTTTCAACCTATCTAACTATGTAATGTTTGCTTGTTCTTCATGACTGAACCACTGAATAAAAATGTCTTTATCAGAAGTGCA
This sequence comes from Pyxicephalus adspersus, assembly GCF_032062135.1. Taxonomy (NCBI): domain Eukaryota; kingdom Metazoa; phylum Chordata; class Amphibia; order Anura; family Pyxicephalidae; genus Pyxicephalus; species Pyxicephalus adspersus. The sequence continues at coordinate 85,751,505 of NC_092861.1, read as the reverse complement.
AATTTTCAAAATGTAGGGCCATTTCACTGTCCTTATTCTTTAAAGGAACAGACTTAAATACTTTACGGTAATTTAAAATTACATGAGAATTGAACATGTGGTCAGTGGTGGGAGTAATGCCCCATTACCGGTGTCACTGGAAGAAAAATACTGCTTTGCTGGTGTCGGTGGGACAAATTATGACTCACTGTTCATTAGCGTCACTGGCAGGAATTGTTTTCTATAACTGGTGTCAATGGGAGGAATATTGCCCCTTTTAATGTGATGAAAGAAGGAAGAGAGAATGTACCCCATGTGTGTGGGAGTAACATCCTATGTGTCACTGGGGATGATCTGTTCCATAAAGACCAGTTAAATCTTAGCAAAGGGCCTCAATTTGCTGGGGCCTGTAGACTGGGGACCACTGGCCAATATTTTAAACTTATAGATTTTATCAGGGGCCAAATCTGTGGCTGACATGTAGAGAAGAGCTAAAGATAAAAAATGTGGTTTCGCAATGACCTGCTGCACAGAGCCAAAATTAAAGTATCATTTCAAATATTTTCATTTTCTTTCATTTTCCAAATATCCATTTTATCTAAGCCTCAAGTGTGCAGATATGTTCTAACAGGGTAGAGTGCACTTAAGTCAAAACTAGAATGCATTAAAGTCAAACTGATCCAAATATCACCAATATGATTGTTTTATTATTTTATTTATTTTCTCAAAAAGTTGCCTTTTTGATATGCATTTAAGAGCTATGTATTTTTTAATTAAAAACAATAGGTCCGTAGTGCAGATGCTGTTATTCAGAAAATAAATGTATGCAAATAGAATAACAGTTAATGATTTTTTGGTAATTTATTCAAACATTTGGTGTATTCACAGCTACTAAGAACATTTCCTATTGAGAATAATAGGTGGAATGTGCCCATCATTTGCAGCTCTGCAACCATCCAATACTTCCCAAGCTTTAAGCCAAATGAACACTCAGTCACATAGGAGTCTATTAAAAAGTTTTTAAAAACTCTGCAAAAGATAACATGCTCTTTTTATGTTTGAAGCTCCTGTAATCCCCTCCTAGGGGTACCTAAGGACTTGGCTGTTGATGGCTATTACAATGAAAACATGTAAGAACACATAAAGATCACATTTCTGTGTTAAAACCATGTGAATAAAGGAGTGAAAAGAAAAGCCTGAGTGTAAAGTGCAAAAAATCAGATCATAAAAGAAATTCTGATTGGTTGCCATAGGTGACTCAATTGGAATGGAGTGCTTTCACTTTCCATAAAGAATGTTCGATGTTCGCTCACCAAAGCAAATAAGATAAAGCTGCGTTCACTGTAATCAACCAATCACACACAAGCAGAAATCGTGTTTTTTCTGATCTGGCTTGTTGCTGATTTGCTTATTACCATTAGCGCCTTTATAATATTCTCTAAATTAGATAAACATTCCCTATTCCCTTAGTATGTCCGCTCCATTAGTCTAAATACAGACAACAAATCGTATCATCAAAATCTGAAAGAGATATTTTTATCTACATTCTTCAATGAGTTAGCAAAATCATCGACAATAGTAGGACAAAACTGCAATATCATAGGCATAAGAATCCAGTAGTTATATTAGAAACAAATTTAATCCCGGGTGTTTTTACATTTCCTCTTTTCAAACCAAGATTCAAAAACTTTAAGTTCTTACCCCTCTCCGTTTTTTCCTGGCCATGATCTGGGACGTGGTTGTGGGCGAATTTGATCGAATTAGTGAACCACTGCTATGCCTGTGACAAAGAAAAGGAGAATAAAAGTTAACTATGTTCGCTCTTCTTACTCTTACTGGATGAAGAAGACTGCATGTTGCGATCCTCTGCAAGGAGCTCCTTGGGCAATGCTTAACTATGCAATGCTCCAAGTACATACCAAAATTATCATAATCTGAGCTCCTATTTACAACACTGAAAGTTATATCCTATTATACATAATAAAAGTCTATTAAAGGAGTTAAAAAATAAAGGAGCTGCAAATTGCAGCCTCAAAAAGAAATGTTAAGGTATTTTATAAATTAAACTTGACTTTATAATTATTCTATACACTATCTGCCATCTCAGAAAACCATTTATTTCTTGAAGTCCGCATTAACAGAGCTTGAACACCAAATTATTGTATGAAAAATGGAAATAAGAAACAATTACATTCAGCAACCAGATTTATCATTGTTATGAGCAAAAGCTTCACGTTATATTCAGGTTTTATGTATCCGACTGATTATTGATTGATGAAAGGAAAGCAATTCAGTTATTGCCTGTTGAATTTCTTTCATCTGAGTGGTTGATGCACTATATCATTACCCGTATTATATTCTGATCAGTTTTCATATTTCAAATGGAGTGGGGTAGAAGTGCATTCACCCATTTATAAAAAAAAAATAGTAATCAAACACTAAAATCAATAATAAATGGATCACCTTTTCCTTCCTGGTCTCTATTATATTAATAGTAATATTACCTGCAGGCAATCTGCATACAAGATGCCTAATATATGAAAGAAGCATCTTTACAATGAGCCGCCTGTCATAAGGATTAGTTTCTAGTCTGAAGACAGGATGATATAGATCACAGCAGACTTCTGAAAGCTGTCTTGAAATGATTCTCAGTTCCTGCCATATGTGATGGGGTGACAGACTGAATTTCATTAACTGTCATTAACACTATCTGACAAGATATCAGAAAAAATGAGCAATCTATTTATCATCTAAGACGTATGGCTAGATGACAGTCTGATGATGTAAGAATATATATTCTTTGTTGTAATTGTATTTTTCTTATACTTTTGATACATGACCTGTTCCATAAAACACAGGCAATGGGCACACCCCCAATGTAATTCAGGTAAACTGTACCAATACACTTGTGAGACTTCTTTAATCTAAGATCTGACTACAAAACACATCCATCCTTTATTTTAGCCAGAACATTTTTCTTAAATAGTGAGACAATAATCAAACTTTCTCGGGAGAATTCTTGAATACTGTGCCATGGCAGTGAAAGGGATGGCATTCTTGTTCATGACAAGGACAACTACAAGATAAGCCGCTCACTGGATGCACAGGCACATACAACTTTAGGGAACTAGGAGTGAACAAACAAAACCTAATTAAACTTGTAGATTGTAAAGTTTGTCTTATTTTGTAAATCATCAACCAGCAGTGGCTAGATTTACATTCCTGCTTATTCAAATTGTAGCCTGCCATATTTCAACTAAAGTTTCCAGAAGAGACAATGATCCCCACAATGTGATTATTACACAGCTACATTGCACAGACAGGACATAATAGAATGCACAGATCTGTAAGATATACATATTCCTGGATCAACAGAGAGATCAATATGTACTGGAGCAAAACTTGTTAGTAATATATATATACTGGAGACTAATTATTACATTGGATGAAAGAGGTCCAGGCAGATGAAGGTGTCTCAAACCTATACATTCACCCATCACTGATAGAATTAATCCCTATTGTTTGTAAAACATAAAGCAGAATATTTTCAAAATAATTGTTTCTGCAATCAAAGTATAACAAAGACATGGATTAGTGTTCTGTGAACTTTTATAAAGCAATATAAGTTATCTGATGGCTGATCATATTTGTTATACTGTGAACATCAGATATAATTAGTGTACCATACTGTAGGTATTATTTTATTTTCCTCCATCCCACTAATATGCTATAAATTTTAGATGTAAAAAGATTTTTTTACATGTTGGAGGTGTCATGGTAATAATTATCTTCTCCCATCCCATCCTGGGGGTCCTGATGAGAAAAACTTCAATATGTTTGTCACGTGTCCATAGCAAGTCCAATACTCACCCGGAGTAGTTATTCTCACTGCCCACATCGATGGTCTCATCCAGATCGCTATCAGAGCTGGTGTCATCACACGGTCGCTTCATACTCAGGGTACCAGTCACTTGCAATCAAATAAGAAAATGATTATCCTCCAGGGGCCGAGAGAGGGGATAAAGGTCCAGGATGTACAGTCCACACGGGGAAGCGATGTCCAGATGCTGATCGCTAGCAGTGTGTGCTGATCGCTCGCTCACCATCTATTCCCAGCTCTGCAATGCTTTCCCACGCCGCTCTACATCTCAGCCTGGAGCTCCGGCATTCACCACGCCCCCATCACGTATACCCCGCCCATTCGTATCCGAATTTAGCCTGGGCATAGGCAATGACCACACCCCCATCCGTCCGACACGCCCACTTCTCCCTTTCTCAGCGCGCAGATCTCTGACAGTAGACACACCCCCTGCTTGCTCCGCTCACTGTCCTCGCACTGATCGCTATATTGGTACATTGATCACTGTGTTGTCACTATGACAGGAAATAGACAATTCCCATCATTACACAAGTACGCCCAGCTACTGTAAACCTGCTTTTCCCAGGACATAGATCTATGGAGAGCATGTCATCAGAGATCTGCTGTGAGAACTGAAGTTGTATGAGCTGGTTTTCATCCCTTTGATTGCTAGGAGCAGTTTTGGTGGTTTGGTGTATTTGTACAATATTGTAGTATGACAATATAAACTTACTGTATAGGTACAAGTCATCATAAACTACATTCACATCATAGATAAAAAGTATTATGAGCAAAACATTCCAAATGAGCATGAACGAGATTCACGATTGCAACGGCACACATTCGCAGATCTTGGGAGATTATTGTTCTATTGTCAACTGATGTGTCGCCTGACTACTGGCTGCGTATTTGTGGTTCTGTCCAGTGTACCCTCTGGAGCAACCCTTTCAGACCCATTGACCACTAAATTCACTGGCTCTGGACCGCGCAGGGAGCTGGGTGTCACTCAAAGTTAAAGAAACTTCCCCCATAGTGACCCCATGATGCCAGAACCCGCCCACTCTCCCATCGCAGGTCTAGAGACACAACCTACACACTTCCCTGAACCTCCGATCCATACAGGAAACATGGTCCACAGCTCTGGCCTCAACTCGGGCGCACCGGCCAGAGCCGCGGATCACCAAAATTTTCTCACAAACCACGGGTTGGCAACCACTGCTCTAGAAACCTTAGGCCCAACAAGTGGATCGCGATCTACTGGTAGATCCCAAAGGCAACGCAAGTCCAAGTTTTTATTGTTGGTAGATCATTTTGAATTGGTAATTTTAAAAGTAGCTCACAAGCCCAAACAGTGTGAGCACCCCTGCCCTAGGACAAAGAAGATCTAAAAAGAACTAAAATAGGCCTGGTAAATTGCACTGAATATTGGACATGACTTTAAGTAGCATTGGTTCATTGATCTAAGACTATATATTGCATACACTGGCCTTTCTAATGGGGTTGTTGAGCACTGATGAACTGATTTCTCACTTGATGTCAGAGTTTCACCTCCACTATCACCTAATACAGTGTTTCTCAACCTTGTAAACATGGGGGAACCCTTAAAAAAAACTTCCAGGTTCTCAGGGAACCCCTTCTATGATTACTATATCCACAGCTCAGTAAATTACCATTGTGGTCTAGGGGGGAAAAAGTATCTTTCATTTCTGACCAGTAAGAAGAATGTCAGCCTTACAGATCATTGGTGTCAGTTAAATTGACCTGAGAGGCCCAAATTGCTGTATGAACCTCTAGCAATATCTGGGGGAACCCTAGGATTCTATGGAACCCTGGTTGAGAAACACTGAATGCCTCCAACTGACCAGCAATGCAAACATGGCCATATATTTAGTTGGGATTCCCTGAGACATAACTTATTTCAAGGTTTCCTCCATGGGATGAGAAAGGCTACTGTAGAGGGTCAGCTGCATTTTATAATTATTGTGCCATAAGTTAGGGTCTAACTTATCAAAAGCTGAAACAGATGAAGAATGCACACAGAGAATGTTGTCAGTGTGCACCTTAAAGTGGACCTCCTACTAAACTGAGCAGTCTGTTTACAGTGGCTTGTTCTCCTCCTCAAATCTCCCTGTATAGTAGAGTTATAGCTATATTTTCTTACCTGTGTTCCCCAGTAGCACGTAGGTGTGAATGATCACCAGCCTTTAAGGCAGTTTTTTTGGAATATAAGGCAACTGATATTTTGGGAGAACATGTTCCAGTAATAGAGAGGAGTATCTTACAAGATTTTGCCTGCTCTGCTTTCCAATGGATTTAGCCCAGAACATTGATGTCACACAATGATGTGTATGTTGGGAGCAAGGTAAGTGGAAGCATAACTTTTACAGAGATAGTAGGTGATTTTGGGCAGAGGGAAGTGAAATGGCCAGCAAAGCACACCTTCCATTTTAGTAGAAAATCAACTTTAAAGAAGAATTTTATTAGATGCAAATTACACATCAATAGCCATATCTTGAGAACATAAATACATTGTTCAGGATTATGTAATACACAGCATAACATATAGTGCATTTCAAAAAGTCCTACATGATAGGTTTTAGAAACCCCAACCCGGATCTTGAAAAATGTAGTGTTTCATAAAAAGAAACAAAACTGAATAGTAATAAAAATAAAATCATCAATATAGTGGGTCACTCTCCAACTCATAGTCTATTCACTATTTATAAAGCAGTGAATATGACATTTATTAAAACATTGTCTGGTGGGGAATCTTCCAGATCCAGATCCAGTGTTTCAATGACAGTAATTAATACTCCACCAGGGAATGTTTAAGTGAATGTCAGATTTACTGTATTATAAACATTGCTTGATGAACTTGGTGGAAAATGTATTAACAAATAAAATAAAATTGTGAATGTTTTCATTATACAAACATATTACACATTTTATTTTATAGGTTTTGAAGACTAAAAATAAACTTTGGTGACATAGCTAGAGCTTCAAAAAATCATACATTAAAAACTGAAAAAACACTCAAAAAAACAGAGAAATCAGATTGCCATAAATTTTAAATGATAAAAGAAATTGGTATCTTTTAATCATTTAAAGTTTTAATACATGGGTCCTACCAGTAATTTAACGCATTCACTGCTATATTAACTCACTCATGTTTGTCATAATTGAAAATCTTTCTAAATATTTTTGTCATTTAATAATAACTAAGTTATTAAAGAAATATTTTTTTGTAGAAACACATGCCTATCGTGACTAATCCCTATTTACTACTTCCTCAATCTCCTCAAACTGTTTATCTATTTCCAAGCCAATACATACACATAAGATGTCCTGTCTACCAGGTCCACCAGACAATAATTGTAGAGTGTGGGCAGGAAAAATAAATGACAAAAAAGGACACAAAAGTGTGATGTGTGACTATCATAGTAGCTTACATTCTTCATCAGCAGGAAAAGAAGAGAGGAGACAACACTGAGCTATATAAGGATCCCCCGAAGATACATCCTCTTTCCTGTGGCATTGTCTGTGTTTTTCCAGTGCTGTATATTTGGTATTTCTTCGTACTCATCCTGCTATCAGTTGTTCTATGTCAGGAAACAAGAGTGAATTGCCTGCTTTCCAAGAAAAGGATAGAATAATGTCAGATTGTTATTAAATTTACCCAAAAATCCCTAGATGTACATGAAGCCTAAACAGACTTCATAACATGAAAGCATTACCGGTTATCTGTGTCTCTTGTAGTATCTCAAAAGTACACAAAAATGCATTCTTGTCAGATAAAAATAAAAAGAATTGTAATCGCATAAACCATTTATTTATTAAAATGTTTTAAAATATTCCAGTATAGCTCCGATCTAATGATGCTGAGCTCCAACCCATTTACTTGATGTGTTTCGTCAAATGACTTTATTAGGAATGGTCTTACACAAAGCAGCGGCTACAAAGTCATTTGATGCAACATATTGAGCACATTGAGGAGGACGGAATGACATCAATGAATGAATTAATGTATTATAATGAATGAATGAATTATTATATTCATATCATACTTGATTTGTATGTTCTATATTAGGACAATGCATTGGATGTTTTAAGAGCGCTGTATGATTAGTTTATATAATTTATGGAAAAACTAAAAACTTTTTATTTGGGGATATGTTCCCATAGGTTCCCAAACCCACCCTTTGGCAATACCATTTTCAGGGACTGTGCTAATAACTCAAAAATTGGGCTGATGGTTTAAAAAGCACATCATTTAGTCTATATTTTAACACATTTTACATTTTTTCCACCTGGGAAATGTTTCCACATGTCCCACTGACCCTCCCTTTTCCACCCACAATTTTTGGTATAATGCTATTCAGGGCTTTGCAATTAAATCAAAATTCTCTCTACTAGCCACGCTGCATTTTATTGAAATTTCCATAAAAATATGCAATTTTTAGAAAAGTTGGTGAATTGTGAAAAGTAGGTGAATGTAAATTTCTCAGTTTTGCTCATCACTACCCATTATGCCTCATCTCGTCACTACAACACCCTAAGAACATTATTTACACTGAGCTAGTATATTTACCTTTTCATCTAAAATAACACTGTTTATAGCTTGCTATCCATTGTCTATAAATCTGCCTATTAAATGTATGCTGCTCATATGTTAATTTCTACCTGACTTTTTTATACACCACTGCTTACGTCCAATGTATTATGTGTTGGACATTTGTATTAACCATTAGTAAAAAAAGAATGCCCAATTATCAATAGATCCAATCCCATAGGCAGCTGGGGGTATGCTTAAATCTTGACTCTTTAGGCTCCCACATGAATCTTGAGCTTCTCTGTTGGTTAGAGAGGCTTTCCATCATATTAAAGCACCCATAGGGAGGCTTTGGGGGAAGCGAGGCCAAGCTACAGTTGTACAGAAAAAGGTTTGCATATAACATACTATAACTCAATTTTTTACATTAATTTTTCACTGACGTTAACCTCTGCTTGTTTGCCATGTGCACAGTTCAAGTTTCCCGGGTTTCTACTGATATATATAAAAGCAGCCAAACAAGTATATAACCTGGAAAGTTACATACAGGTCTCATATATTCTTATATCCAAGAATGAATGAGGCCGTTGATGAATGATGACAGTCACTATGAACACATCATCAAAAAACATTTTGTCATAATCTGCAACCAGTGGGCTTCATCAGGCATCACGTTGTGTACAGTAACTTCTTCAGCAGTCACAAGTTTTAGAATATATTTGGAATCACTTGCAGATAAAGAACCAGCTTGCTTTATACAGCAGCAAGAGTCAAGAGGAGGTCAAGTGGATACAGAGATTCTTAAGAGTCATTTCTTCAGCATAATTTTAGAATAGATGAAGTACATCAGCATGCTAATCAGTTTGTTTAAAGATCAACTCTTGGCTTCATGGCTTATTCTTACCTTCTTCAGATGTCCTCAGGATAGTGATATGACATACAAACTCATCTTCTCCCTCTTATCCAAGTAGTGGACATTCTTTACCATGGAATTAAAGTCTGGCAAAGGATGCAATAAAAACCTGCCTCTTAACTGCCTTTGTCCCAATGGCATCGGTGTAAAAAACGAATGATACAAAGAAGGGATAGAGAATAGGCTTTTCAAGGCAGATATTTGTGATAATCAAGAGGTATATATTAAAACAAAATTTATTTAATTGAATATATAATATACAACAGGTGAAAATAACATACATATGTTCAGCGCAGTGGTTTGCTGGGCTACAACACTTGTGGGGCTAGAGTATGCCCTCTACATCAAATTCGGAAACAACAATAATGCAAATGATGAGTATCATGTACAGAATACACAGTTGATCACGTATTACCCGACGCCTTTCACCCACCAGGGGCTTCCTCAGGGGATTCTGAGAGATCAAGGTACTACAATAGAATATAATACAAAGTACAATGAATACCATACATTGAGTAAGAACATGTTTTCAAAGCATATATGTGGCATATACGTTTTTAACTTGTGTTTGATGAGGTTACATAGGTTTGTAACTCCCCAAAATCAAAGGTAGTAAATGACTTACTTCTATATTATTGTGAGAAGATCAAACCACACCAAGGATTATCTTTGGTTTTTAAGAAACCAAACAAAAAAAAATAAATAAAAAACAAATGAATCCTTAGTGTGGTTTGATCTTCTCACAATAATACAGAAGTAAGTAATTTACTATATTGATAACCTATGATTTGGGAGAGTTACAAACCTATGTAACCTCATCACATACAATTGAAAAACTTATATGCCACATATATGCTTTGAAAACATGTTCTTACTCATGGTATGGTATTCGTTGTACTTTGTATTATATTCTCTTAGAATCCCCTGAGGAAGCCCCTAGTGGGTGAAACGGGTTGGGTAATTAGTGATCAACTGTGTATTTCATATGTTACCCAACATTTGCACTATTGTTGTTTCTGAATTTGATGCAGAGGGCATACTCTAGCCCCACAAGTGTATTAGCCCAGAAAACCACTGCTCTGAACACATTTATGTTATTGTCACTTGTTGTATATTATATATTCAATAAATAAATATTGTTTTAATATAAACTTCTTGAGTATCACAAATATCTGCCTATTCTCTATCCCTTCTTTGTATCATTCTGTTGAATAATGTAGGCTTGGCAGTTTATACAAAGTTCCTCATAGTGAACTAACCCATATTTAAGGTATATCGGTGTAAAAAACACAATTCCCTCTATTTCACAGTATTTTCACATGTGTTCACCTCTCTGTGCATCAAAAGAACATTTACCAGGGCTCTAAGCCTGGCGCACTTCTGAACAACTATGAAATAATGACAATAATTAATTTTAGCCCTTTCAGGTACTTATTCTTAAAAAGGGGCAGCAAATCTAAAGAAATGGACATTATTTCCACATTAATGATACAAATAGCGGTGTTATAATACCCCCTTGGGCGGTGCCACAATAATATTTGCAATATGCCCTCAGTGTTCTGAGTTGAATGACACTGGACATCCATAAAGCATGAGGACTGCTGACATCTAATTTCAGAAAGGAAATGGGAGGCAGGGGGTTAATAAACAGAGATTTGTATTGATTTTAAGACTGATCTTTTGTTTTAAACAACTGGTGGTGAATTGTCTTTGTTTGCCCAGAATTGGACAACCAGAATTTAAAAAGATCAGTAATCTGAACATATAGGCAGCTGAAGTTACAAGCAGACCTAGTTCAGCCTTGCAGAAGTGAAGCTTGGTTCCATTTACGTTCACCTTCTGGCCCCGTATTGGTAATTGGGACCAACCATCACATTTAAAGGTCAAATTAAGAATTTCCCATCCTTTTTGCAGTTCAGTGGCGCAGAGTAGGACGTAACGATCAGTTGGTGTTTTTGTTGCTATTCTAGTTAAAACCAAATGGGTCACAGATAGAAATAAACGAAGGACAGAAATGGTAACCTCTCCCTGCAATTCATTGAAACTTTAAACCCTTACAGATGACCTATAACATTATGAATTAAGTGCTAAATATAAAACTAGATCCTCCTTGAAATTAAATTTTGCCAAAATGCTGCTAATTAAACTAACACTGCATCTTATGAAGCTGTGGTTTTGTGCTTCTTCAGGGCTTCTTCCCTAATATTCTTTTAATTTCCAGGTAGTTAAATGTATGCATGCCCCTTTGTCCTGACCACACAATGCAATGCCTAAAGCCTGAGCAATCTATCACCAAAGCTAAGCAAGTTTGGGAAAGATCTGTGAGTCTGCATATCTCTATTTGCAGCAGAAGACAACCCGGTGGAAGTGCAAATTACCCAGTCTTGGTCAACTACCAGAAGCATCATTTCCTATACAGACTCACTTGATCACACATTTAAATTAACTAAAATAGTTAACAATATTAAAAAATGAACAATTTCCCATACTGTAAGAAACATATGTAAGCCTGTTCTCAAGAGCAGAGTAATGTGAAGCAGCAAACTCAAAATCACATTGAATGTGATCTATATCAACCCCCATCACCTTAAAGGTAAAGGTATATTCAAGACAGTATAACGGATTGTCAATAGGAAAATTTATATTTTCCTAATTATTTACAGAAATACAGAGGAAAGAAAGGTGGAAAGAGTTTACAGGCACCATTGCTATTAATGAATCTGGATAGTAATAGGGCAAAATCTAAGAAAAGTATGTGAGCTGCAAGCCTTTGTTCCATTGAAGTTTAACTTTATATTACAGTTATACAATCGTTTTTCTGTGTTGGACATGTCTGTCCATTTTCAATGCATTTCTGCTGAAAGTACTACTGGTATTTCAAATCCTTGACCCACTGGAAGGTCCACACAGCAGCTAATTATCGTGACAAATTGAGACATTTAAATATAATACCCAAGCACAAGGGTAGATAGCAAACAGCCATTATGGCTAATGTGCCTGTATGCATTTGTCAGTGCATGTGGTCCAATCTGCAAATGATTTGGTGGTCATATGTGTTGGTATTTGAATGCTGTATAATGGTATACAAATGCTGGGGGTTTCTGGTCTTGGCTCACTTCTGTATGCCAAAAATGCTTTCTACCCCTACAGCAATATAAAGCACGATGTATGCATTGCGGTGTGATTGAATGTGTGTCATTCTAGGCAACAAGAGATCTTTCCTAAATCTGGAGCTGTTTTGGGGTAATATATGATCCAGTCCTTCTTGTGCATCTGCATGAAATGTGAAATAAATGCTGATCAAGTTGCTTCTAAATTGCGGCTTTATGTTTCCATCCAATAAGAAGAGTTTCCATATGATATCTCCAAATAGTTCTGACAGAGAGGGCCACAGTTGAGTACATTACAAAGCATTGTCTGCCAGCACATTCTTTGCAATACTTTATCTATTAGAGACCCAGTTCTTTAAAGATGAAGGTAAAACAAAGTGATATATTAATTTTTACCATATGTCACAGAGTTGGCATGAATCTTCTTTAACCATTTCTGTTATTTATTCCTTCTAGTTTTTTAGGGCATACAGAACTGAACTTTGCTCTGAGTTTTTATATAGTTTACATACATACAAGAATTCGTGACCACCTAATATATTTGGACACCTTTAAAGTATATAAATGGTTGTGTTTTTCCCTGTAGAGTTCTTAGCTTTCTATCTATTCTTATCCATTACCAGCCCACCTAAAGACTTCTCATATCCCCAGCAGCATTCTTGATTAGATAAAACGTATAAAAAGATTATATTAGAAAATCCAAGGAGAGAATGAAAATCCCACATAATGGTCATAGCAGGTGTGTAGAGTTGAAAGCTCAGATAGGTTTCATCCAACTGCTCTACTCATACGGAAAACTGCAATAAGCCTTTTGGGTAGACATATTCTTTGATTTGTGTTTTTTTCTACTACTCCTACTACTTAGGGGTGTTTATATAACCTCAAGTTTGGTTCTTGATTTCCTTTTCATGCAGAAAGTCTGTAGACTACAGATAAACAACATCTTAACAGTGAAAAGGTCTTTTAATGCTGTCAAGACAGAGGTGTCTAGAACATGGTCCAGGATCTACTGACTGCAAAGGCACTAGGTGCCACCAAACAAGGAGCACTGCACGACATCTGGTTACTCCTTTGGGATTTGTTGATGCTTACTTGTATTCATATTTACACATAAATTTAAAGAAATGTATAAAGAATCTCCAAGCAGTTTATCCTGGGCAGTCTATGCCTTACACCAATGAATATAACATCTGATGAACAATTTCCCCATTCCTATAAAGTAGATAGCAGCCCAGAACTTTAATTAGGTCATTGTATAGCAAAGTTTAATTTTGTAAAGGAAATTATCTATTCATATGCAAATTTACTCCACACTGGCTCAACACTATCAGGTACTTACCAACTTTCACTTAAATAGCTGTCACCAAAACAAATGCCCACTTCTATGGACTAAAAACAAAAATGTAAGTAAATAACATTTAGAAATTTCAACATATCACCATTGGTTTTAAATACTTTGTTTTCCATTTAAATGTACGTATATGAACTTTTTTTTAACTTGCTGTCTTTGTATCTGCTGGGTAGATTCACTCTGCATTTGCCTTGGTGACCAATAGACACCAATATGGAAAGCAATGCTCAATCCAAAGTGATCCTTTTAAAATGTTCTTTAGTCAATAAAGAAGCTATATAGCCAAGGCATTTCAGAAGAACAGGCTTCCCCTTTCTTCAGGGCTTAGAGAACGGGGCCCAAGGACTGACCAAAATAATTTGGCGAGAGTATAACACATTAGATATACATAAAATTTTTAAGGTAAGTTGCATAGTTGTCTGAATACTGGGACCATATTCTTTAAGCCCTGAAAAATGTGAGCCCTGGTACTGAAAAATGTATTGGCTATATAAGTTCTTTCTCTACTAATACACATTTGAAAATAATCACCAAGTAGTTTAAATTTCTTTACTAGTCATGTTTAACCCTACATCCAAAATCTCACTTGTAGCAAGAAATGGTGAGAATTAATTTTGGCTAAACATAAACTTTAACTGACCATGAACCCTGGAGCACTGTTTCCTTACCAGGGTTCTGTGGAAGCCTAGGGTTCCTCCAGAGGTTGCTAGGGGTTCATTGAGCAATGATCAAATTATGTCTTTCAGGTCTGAATAAGTGACACCAATGATCATTTTGGTTATCTTTAAGGATGACATTCTTCCTAATTTCCAGCAATGTAAGTGGATTTCTTCTTACAAATTGATATGCTAATGTACTGTGGGTTGTGAATACAGTATTTATATCAGGAGTTTTCTGAAGACCTGAAACTTGTTTCAAAGGTTCCCCCATGTTATAAAGGTTGAGAAACACTGCTGTAGAGAGCAGTTGGATGTAAAACACAAAACCCTAATGCCTTCATGTTTTATTGTCTTGGTCCCCACACAATGCAGTGTCTGCGTTTAGCAAAAGTTGGGATTAAAATAAGGACCCTAACCTTACTGACCAGTTTTTTTTTTAAATGCTACCTGCCATAGCTATCATGCTGACTTTTCTTCATTGATGCCATTGTAAATAATAGTGTTAATGCTTTTGTTACTGACCCTAGAACAAGTATGCAGATAAGGACTTCTGACATTCTTTTATCTGTTGATTTGCATACTTGTTTTGGGGTCATTGGCAGCTCTCCACTATTTCTCTTGTGCCAGGTTTAGGAGACTGCTAGCCACTGTGTAATCTGCCTGAAGAGTGGGCACACCCTTCTCCTTCCATATAAAAATGAATATAATCAGGACTGAATTTCCATCACTATACCATGCATACACACAACCTTCCCTCCGTTCAACCATTGAAAGTGAAGATAAAAAAATCCTTTGTAAACATCAAGAATCTTACACAATGGTAAAGTCTCTTTTCCTTGGCACTGGGTACCAGAGCAAACAAACACAAAGCATTTACAATCCCATGTGAGATGAAGAAAAGTAAGTCACATGCCTCCCATACATTGCTGGGTATTTTCCTTCAATCCTGGTCCCTAAAAGGAGTGGAGGAAGTAAAAATGTAAGAGTGTAAGCTATGTAAACCTCATACGTTGCATTAGCAAGGCATGAGTTCATTTGAGAATTTGGGAATTAAATTTGGTATTTCAATAATAATGTACTCATCATAGTTTTGTAAAGGTAGATGCAGGTACTACATTTGTAAAATCAGTTGAGTACCGATTTTGGATACATATTTTAGTTTACTATTAACAATCTTTTGCAACAAAAGGGTTAAGTTCACATAAGAAATCTCTATCTGAATCATATAAGATCATGCATACACTAACACACAACAGCTGCTAAACCTTGATACAAATGAATATAATATGCATGATTATTATGGTTAAAAGAAAATGCCAGCTGATATTTGGAATGCCTCAGATATATATGATGGAAAAACATATAAACTTTTATAAAAGACAGTGGCAAGTCAATTTAGCTAACGGTAATTTCAAGCACATGGCATTTCCATTTCAAGTTCTAGTCACGTCAGATACTCTTTTACAATTTGAAATGGAGTATGGCCAGTGTTTGGGAGAGAACAATAGCCATCAATGAGATGAGAACCAGGAGACCGCCTCTGTTGTGGTTATCTTGATAGTCAAGGCGTTAAGAGACATGCTGAGTTATTTTAATGCATGTTAACCCAAAATTACAGACCTTTGGGAGATCTGGGATACAATGGCTTAAAACAATATTGGTTTGGTTTGAATTAACACAGGCATCAAAAAAAGGGCACATGCACAAGAACATACAGAAACACCTTATCAGATGTATCAGCACCTGGTGCTGCCTGAGGTTAAAGTGGACCTGTTGATAAAGTTCACACATCCCTTGAATCAGTAGAACACATGGCAGAGTTGCTAAATCACGTTATTGTATGCCAAAAAAAAAACTTCTTACTGTGAATAAAAGTAAGCTGTTCACATGATCCCTCCCTATGTGTGAGACAACAGTCTGTTGTTTTTATTCAGACAATCCTGCTTTGGTAGACTTGTAGTGAGAAACAAATCAGTAGTGGAACAGCTATTTTGCAGCACCTCGTTACCATTTTTTTGTACCCCACTGCATATTATAAGATATAATGGAACCCCATCTGTCTCAATAACTTACAGGTCAACTTTGAATGAATATCAGGAAGTATTCTGTCATTGCATGCAGCAGTTTTTGCACTCAGAGGTGAGCACGAGTTAGGCCAGGGGGGCATACATATATTTTTTAAAGATAACTTTGCAGTCATCCGCTAAAGTATCTGTAAAGTTGTAGCATTCAATGCATCAATAATACCATTGCTACTTAACATAATACAAATATATTTTATTACTATCATATTTGCATTTAAGTGACAAGTGGGATACTTTTTCTACCTTTATTTGTATGGGATAAGGGTGTCAGTATGGCACAGGCAGCTCACTGCTGCCATGCAGCTTCATTGCTGTGATGATCCAAGAAGTTGAGGCTGCTGGCAGGATCACTAGGCATTTCATATTTACAGCATAAACAGATAAGGACAATAGGGACATACATAAAAGTTTACATTTGACAAAAAAGCCTTTTTTTGGCTGTTGCATTTTTGGGTTTACACATCCTTGTTCCCGCGTCAGTGTTATATTACAATGTTAGATTACAGGTTTTATTAAAATTAAATGGAAAAAAATAGTTTGTGACATTTTTTCTACTGTAGACTTTTACACCAATATTTTATATCATTTTGTAGTAGGTAAGAAAATGTTTGTTTTACAAATTAACTTCTAAAACTGTTTGCACCAACCATAAAATGATTCCCAGAGCATAGTGGCTTTTCTTAGAAAAGACAAAGGTAAAAGAGGGACGGAAGTTAGCCACTGCTTCATAATAAAAAGTAAAAAAAGTGCCTAGAACAGTGTTTCTCAACTTTTTTCCATGAGGGAACCACTGAGATAACTTTCAACTCTGCAGGGAACCCCTGCTATAATTACTACATCCACAGCTTGCAGTACATTAGTGTGGTGGTTAGTAAGAAGAATGTCTCATACAAATTTTCTTTTCCTTTTCTCTTGTTCCACTGAAACTGTATCAGACAATCAGACATGTAAAGTGAACTTTATTGAAAAAAATGTTAATAACACAGCTAGCTACAATATGCATTGAATCATAATAAAGCATATACTCCTTTCATGAGAATTGTACAGTAACAGCCAGGACAAGCAAAATTCCAATGGTAAACCACTGTACTACTCTAACAACACCACAGCATTAGCAAAATACACAGACAACTATTGCTGACCTCCAATTTGAAAATGTTTGGTGCCTGGCTTCAATACTTTTAAAATAAACAGAACAAACATGTGGCGACCGACTTCAGAACTTCTGATATTCATCCCTGTTTCTGGTCATATACTGAAAATGTAATATTTATTTTAGAAGGCAACAGTGGCTGCCCTGGCACCCTTAATATGTTTCATTTTAAGAAAAAGTCTGAATCAGGAGCAAAAATTTGCACAGCATATGCAAAAAATAGTGAAATTATCAGAGATGCAGGCAAGCTGTTGGGGTAAGATAACTTAAAGAGTACACACATTGGAAGGCCAAGTTGTACTGTTCAAGAGGCTTCCAAACTAGTCAGTGGCAAAGAATTGCTTCATTAGTGCAATAATTATGAACATAAATCAATCTTAAAGCTGTGTTCTAAATGTATTAAAGTGGTGCCAGTTTGGGTAATGGATTATATTAATTAAGACGGGAAATGGGGAGAGTATATAGTACTCTAGAAAAACCATTGCCACGTGGCCTTTGGTATTAAAAATGCAAGCATGGTCACCAACATTTTCAAATAATGTCAATAAAATAGATGATTTTAATGATTATTTATCTTGATACCTTTACAAATACAATATACAGCATATGAATGTTACATACCACTTGAAAGATGGGTTATGATGTTTGATCAGTGTATTTTATAAATTATAGATAAAATGAGTAAATTCAGAGCAAGCTTATCTGGAAGTTATACCCCAGCCTTCGGTAAAAGTAAAGCAATTCATGATAGACACAAGCCAGTGCAGGAGTGAGATCTATATAGGAAATTCATTAATCTGACATTAGTAGGATAGTCATGGAAGATTGGACATCACACAGTGGGTTTGATTTATTTAGGCTCTCCAAGACTGGAGACAAAGTTCCTGGGGGAACCTGGGTGATCCAGGGATGCTGGAATAGTTCAGGATTGAAAACATTTGCCAACTAATATGATTATTTTTAAGAAACCCCTTCCATGTTTTTGGATCACTCAGCTTTTCTCCTGTCTTTGGGAACTTTATTAAATCATGCCCATTGTGTGATGTTCATCTCATCCATGACCGTTCTACTATCTAGGGCCAAATTTGTGTAGTGTTTCTTATCCAGACCCCACTCCCTTTATTAAATAGGCCAGTTGTCTTATTTAGGAGGTACGTTCTCACCTTGATTAGTGGGTTTTCTCTAGTTATGTTGTAGCATGCTAAGCCCCCCGGACACTGGATTGCCACCCTGTCTGTCCAAAAATCTATAATCAGTGTGCTGTCTTCTAGTTTTTAGGTGCATCTTGAAGTGGAACTGCAGAATGGGAAGTGGTAGCAGCAGTTATTAGCATATAATGCAAGCAAGCACTCTTAAACATTGTGGCAAACCTATTTTTCTGCGTTCTTCCTTGCCGCTGCTTCCACATCTGGTCTCTTTGGCTATTGGGCTGCCACTGATTGGTGTAACTTCTGCACTTATCTTACGCTGGAACATGGTCCCATTCTCAGCATCTTACAGATGATGATGGTGGGCCCATTGTAAAATGCTCCACAGAATAATAAAAAATCCTAGGTGAAAGGAAAAGTACATAGAACGTACAAAATCTGACCGAAAAAAACAAGACCAATTTTTTAAAGTTTGCTTTAAGTAGTCAAAACTTCCCTTGTTCTTTATACAGGCTAAGGCAACGTTAGAAATGTAGTAAGCTTTGTCTGCTGACATTTTTACCAGCCTGCCCCCATGCAAGCATGAATAATTAGAATTACCCTTCATCTCTCAGCAAAGGCAGGATCACTGCCACATCTTCGCTTCTTTTGAAATGCTGTTGTAGTTGTGTCATTGGCTCATAAAGCTTTGTCAGCTGTTTGTTTACAAAGTAATTCCCTTCAATACAGTGTGTTTGGAGGCTTTCTCAGTGTTCATTTACAAAAGAGCTGCTGCCTAACACAGCTGTGAAAATATGGATGGGATTCCAACACACAGGGGCCTTTTCACCCAGCCACTCATGCTGGGGCACTGATCATCGCAGTATCCTGAGCCTGCTGCCTATGGGATCTTCCATTTCCCAAGGCTTCCGTCAGCCTTGTGTAACCTAATCACTGTGTGATAGTCATGGGAGGAAATAGTGACCTAGACAGCGCTACAGAAAATCTCTGACCCTGTCACTTCTGTCAGTAGGATAAACTGAAGAGAACTGTAAAGAGGGCTAAGGGGGTTTAAATGATATGTGCTGCACATGTATAGTTGTTTTACATGAATGTAATATATTTTTAACTTTATGTACTGTATTAACATTGCTGGTGCAGTAGTGCTTTGTGACAATAATATTAGGTTTTACCATGTGTTGCTTTATGTACATTTTGTTAGCTAAGTGTCTGC
Organism: Pyxicephalus adspersus; assembly: GCF_032062135.1. NCBI lineage: Eukaryota > Metazoa > Chordata > Amphibia > Anura > Pyxicephalidae > Pyxicephalus > Pyxicephalus adspersus. The sequence continues at coordinate 85,731,487 of NC_092861.1, read as the reverse complement.
AGAGTTGCATTGGTTGCTTAGCAATCAGGAGCTGCAAGTCTGGTTTGTCAGCAGTTAATGGAGAAAGGGGGTGGATAGGTGGTAACCCAAGTGTGAGGAACATTCCCAGTCTTACAAAATACAGAACATGGGGTCTGTAGGGGGTCCACACAATATTATTCCTAGCTGGAAGCCTTTAGGGCTGAGTGCCCCAGCTCATTTACAGGATTTCACCTTTACCTGTAAAAGACCCTTGATCCAGAAACCAAGCTGCCATTTTCTTTCTTCAGGGGGTTTGCACTGAACAGGCACAAGATGATGTTTGACATGTCTTCCTCCAAATGTAATGAACTGCGCATGTGTGAGATCAAGCATTTTTTTACATTAAAGGACATCTACTTAAAGTGTACCTAAAGTCTGAATTTTCACTTTACATGAAAAAGAGGAACAAAACAGAAACCTGGAACAAAACAAAACCTGGAACAGAACAGAGAGAAGATGGCGGTGCCTAGCGCACTGGCGATGACGGATACTGGAACGACACGGGACCCAATGCAAGAAACCTCCGGAGGGATCGACTGTTCTGCGGGATTGAAGGTAAGTGGATTTTTTTTTTGTTTTGGGTCATTTTTGGGTTTAGTTCCTCTTTAATGATGCATGTCTGATCCCAGGGATGCCAGGAGGAGCTAACCACAGCCTTTTGGGATATGTGACATATGTATCTCTGGAGGCCATAGCCCCAGTGGTAGGAAAGATGGAAGGGGACCTCCCCAAAAAAGTAAAAAAAAAAAGTAGCCAGTCCGCAGCGAGCAGTCTTCAATGATGCATACTCCTTAGTTAGCTCTTGAATTCAGCAGATTTGCCACTCTTATGTAGGCCATGGCTGCTTGCAACACAGTGGGATGAAATATGATGTAGGAGTGTGGCCATCACCATTATCACTGATGATTCACAAACCTGTGAGCCACACCACATTGCATTCTGGATTGCCAGCACTGCCTAATTCATTTAGCCAAAAGGACGTTATAGACACAGAATAAAGTAAATCTGTTGCATCCATGTAGCTCTCCTTAGCAAGAGGAAGCTGGGATCACGAAAGAAGAAAATAATCTCATCTCATGCTACCTCCTAGAACAGTGGTCCCAATCTTTTGGAGCTCACGGACCACGCATGTGCGGGGAGATGTGTGTCACTCAAAGGGGAAAAAACTTCCCCCAGAGTGACGTCATGATGCCAGGACCCGCCCACTTCTCTATCGCTGGTCTGAGCCCACGATGGTAGAGATCTGTCACTGGACACAACCCGCCCACTGCCTTGAGCCTGCGATACATACAGGAGACATGGTCTGCAGCTCTGGCTGGTGTGCCCCCCCAGCAGGACCCTGGCCCACCTATCAGATGGCTGGGCGCAGACGGGGGGTTGGGGACCCCTGTCCTAGAGTGCTTCTCAAAATTCACTACTTCTAATCTAATTACACCCTGTAGAAACATTTTTACTGCTCTCACTGATTTGAATGCATGTTTTATTCTCCACATATTGCGCATTAAATAGTTGAAGGAAGTCAGATAGAACAGTGATTTTCAACCACTGTGGTGTGGCACAATAGTGTCCCATGGTAGATCTTCAGGTGTACCGTGGAAATATATCCAATTACCATTGTCGAGTGTCTGTGCTGTAGTGACTGGCAGAGTAATGTAATACTCTTCCATGTCAGTGGGTGGCAGTAGGTAGCTTATTTGCCTTGTTTATTCTTAGAGACAAGAGAATCAGCTACAGAGTGTCATTTTGTAATATTTATTCTTTGTGGTGTGCCGCAGGATTTTTTCAATGTAAAAAATGTGCCGTGGCTCAAAAATGGTTGAAAAACACTGAGATAGAAAACACCTTATTCCCTGAGTGGAGGAACATTTAGCCCTGTCTCTGCCCTTCATACTGGCCCCTTGTCTTTAAGTCATTGGATTTCACTTCTTTGAATCATTGGCCCCTCCGACCAGCTACAATCAGCCTACATTGCAGAGATTTAATAATTTTGTCACTAGATTTGAATTAAGACATTTATTGAGAAATGATAAAGTTTTTACTTAGTAATTATATTAAGCATGTCAGGGAAGACAAAATATTCACAAAATAAACAGTTTTATTAACTGACACATTATTAATTTGAATCCAGTAATTTTGTCCCCAACAAATAGGATACGGCTTATGAGACAGTTTTTCTAATTTTTACCCATATTAAGTGAATATGTGTTACTGTCAGACTAACACCCAATCATTTTCAGGAAAAGTAAGCAACATGAAAATCTACCATGCTGAAAGCTGAATTGTTGAAAAGTAAAGAAAATACTGTATAGGTACCTACAACTACAGTCAAATATTAATTTTAATGTTTTCAGAGTAAAATACAATTATGTGACTGCTGGACATCTGAATTAGCACCCTGTATTACTTTTCAAAACTATTTAAATACAACATTTCTGATCATAATTTTCTAGATTAAAATATTTATTTCCCATTCTTTTTATTGTTGATATTTTCGGTTCTATTGAAATATTTAAAATAAGTAGTGTTTTGTTTTACTTTATTTTGCATCTGTATGGCATGCTACTTTCACACATCCAGTAGATGACTGATATTTATGTCCCCAAGAAATGACATCCATATACAACGCCTCCTGGGAAAATGCTATAAAATCACAGGGACTTGAGCTGTGATCCCAAGGATATTTCTACTATTATAGCATGATATTTAGAGTGTGCTAAGTTTCTTTGCACTTCTCATGCTGGGAAGATTCTTGTCATCTCTTACATATTTTACCCACAGAAAAGGCTGCCCTGCCCTATGCCTGGTGATTGAGGCTATGCCCCTGGTGTGCCACACTATCAGTGGTTCCCAAGGCTGCCTAGCCTGGGAAAAGCTGCATGGACACGTTCCAAAATCAGCATTACATGCATTATTGTTCTTACTCTCCCTGATTAGAGTGCACACAATGAAAACAACAGCCGCAGCCTCATTTTCTAGTCCTTCTGTTCTTAGCCTGTTTTTCTTTCGTTTAGTCTCTATGAAAACTCTTAACTACTTCATTACTCTTTATCTCCTAATTTAGCTTGTTTTGAGAACAGTTTCCAGATACCACGTTAACATTAGCATTAAATCACTGAGAAATATAATATATTTTAACTTTAAAATATTACAAGTTATTGTCTGTAGAGCTAACTATCTGGTGAGTGACATGAAATGCAAACTACTACATACATGTGACAACTGTAGTATTCTGTGTTTGTTTATACATAGGTTAACCATAAAGGTCAGCCCACACTTGACAAAGTGACATTTTAATTCTGGATACATATTGTATCACATACTGGTTTATTTTACTTGGTGACTCCATGATGACAGCAGTTAAACATCATTGTGTAAATGGTGAGCTGCAGTAAAAACACTAATCATAAAAAAATACTAAAAATAATTCTATAAGAAGCATTTGTCTTAAGATGATAGGCATAGGGGCTAATTTATAAAGAAAGCAGTATGACCTTATTACAGTCTTAAAAAAAAATTGGTCAGGAGAAGAAAAGTACCATGAGAATGCGAAACTGTGTTCTCCTATCACAAACTGTTTTCTGCAGTATTATGCAGAATATGCTCTAAAGGACCCAACATGCTCAACACTGCACTTATAACTAAAATGTAAAAATAAAGGCACAGTATAGAGCAGTATTTCCTTTTTTTTTTAACATCGGGGAGCCCTTGAAACAACTTTCAGGTCTTCAGGGAAATTCTGCTATATCCACAGTTTGCAGTACATGAGCATGGTGGTCATTAGAAAGAATGACTTTTACATTGCTGGCCATTGGCACCAATTCCACCCTTACAGATAGCCAAAGTCTAGTTCAAAATTTTCTATGAACTATGCAGCTTGCATGTTTTCTCTGTGTATCAAGAGTGAATCTGGAGTTTCAGAACTAATTTAATCCCACTATATAAAAAATGCTGTACTGGAAAGTTCGTATGTTTCTGTAACCTCTACTGAGGCAGGGGCTTATATAGATAATCTACGGAATATACAAAGTGCTTTTAACTTTATCAGTGTTATACATATAAATGAAGTGAACCCTCCATCATACTTCAATTGCTAAAATACTGGGATTGATAACACTTGTAATGAACAAACATTTAGGAATATGCAGCTTCCAATCAGGGTTATATTTGCTGCAATGGCCTAGTACAACCCCCAGTGAAATCCCTATTCTGATTTGGTCTTGGTAGACTAAATATGCCCCATAGTCATGGGGTGACCACCCCCACTAGATTTGTGCAAGAAAACTATCCTGTCCTAGTTGCCATTGCTTTTTTTGTTTTCCAGGCACATTAATAGGAATGTATAAAAATAATAGAATGTATAAAAATAATGAATATGTGTTCCAATCGTACTCTTTTCTATATCTGGATGCCACATCCCCAAATCTTAAAAAAACATACACAAAAAAACATAGGACCTTTAAAGCATCCAATTACCATACACTATAGCCAATTTCCAATAAAATTCCATCAAATTGTATTTAAACATATTGTTAAAATCAATAGACATAAATCAAAGATCAAAAAAAGTTTACAGAATGGTTTCAGCACATAAAGGGCCTGATTTAGTAAAGTTCTCCAAGGCTAGAGGAAATTCACTTGAGTGAAGCTGGGTGAAACAGTAAACCTAGAATGAATCTGGCCCAGAATTGAAAACATTTGCTAACAAATAGCTAATGACTTTTAGGAAATCCATTCCAGGTTTGCTGGATCACCCAGTTTCACTGATGAAAGTGTATTCTCTCCAGCCTTGGAGGGCTTTAATAAATCAGGGCCAAAGGCTTAATGCGTTTCGCATATGCTAATATCTGCTTCATCGGGAGTATTAGATAAAATATCAGTTTTTTCCCAAAACCTGTTCTATATCATGGGGATCCTTCAGATTTTGGCATTGACACAACCTGCACAAGAGGGCAGAAGCGGGGTCACCACAGAACACAAATACAGCGCACAGTCAATAGACCAAGACTTATTGCAGCACATTGGGAAAGGGGGAACATTTACCACCTGTGTCTGGTAGTTGGATGCCTTAAAGGTCTTATTGTTTTTTTTGTGTTTTGGGATAGTTGGACTTCCACATTAATTGGAATGCTTGGCCATTCTAAAAAAAAATTTTTTATGATAGCATACCTCATTTCTTATACCTGAGGACAGCCAGATTTAGCATGCACCTAAGTCTGATGTATAGAAACTTTAGAGCTAGCACATACAGTATTTCAGAAAACAAAGGGTAGGGATATATTTACCTATTGTCAAAAAAATAGTTCAATAATCTAGGTGAGTTCAATTGAAATAACCACAACAGTTTATCAAACACTGGAATGTAACCCACCTTTCAATCCAAGGCTACATATCAGAAGAAGGAGAAGTTATGCAATGACCCATTGCAGCCAATAAAAAGCCTGGTTAAAAGAGAAACTACTGTGACCTGATGCTTGATTGGTAGCTTTGGGATATTGCTTACCATTGTCCTATGTACAGTATTACACTACTGAGTAGTTTTTGTTACCATATATTAGTAATGAGTGCACCCTACTCCATTGAGCCCTGACTACAAAGTGGTTTATTCCACAGAGCAGGATTTTTTTTAAAGACATCTAACTTTATTAAGTCGGAAATTCTGCTTTACAAACCCATTGGAAATTATACTTACAATGTGAAACTGTATATTGGATGTTTTATGTCTTCAAAGAAATGAATCAAAGTCACCAGTCTCTGAAAAGCCATATGCTTTAGTTAATGTTACAGACAGGAAGTCTGTATAATTTGGGAATTACAACATTGTGGTCTATGCAGAGAAGGTGGAAGTACAATGAGATGTCTGTGATCCCCTGAGTGTCTGTGATATGTACAAACTTTGTACCAGATCATGATGCTGTACACAGTAGCTTGATGTAATCAGAGATCTCTGTAATGGCAACGCTGCTTATGTCACAAACCCCAGCAAGGAAGTGCTGCAGACTTAAAGTACGTAACCCTTTTAAATGACCGGTTTACTTTATATATCCCAAGAATACTAACCTGACTATTTTTCCTTACCAAGAAAATGCCTTGATTCATGACATGTGCTATTAAAAGAAACCTGTTACAGAAGAAATACGGAGGCGGCAAATGTTTTTGCTTTTCCACTTAGAATACATACAATATGTTGCCTGGCTGCCATGTTGATTCTTTGGTTTGCTAAGTGACTGGCCTGGAACAAGAATGCAGATCAGCAGTTTTACCAGCTGCATGCTTTCTATGGGTCACTCATAGAGACAGCCAGGTAACAAAAAATTTGAGAAGATCAGTAATAGCTACCTCCCTATTTCTTTTGGCACAGGTTTCCTTAAAAAATAAATCTTGAAATCATACTTGTCTTGTCTATCAGTTTGAAAGTATGTTTATGTTTGCAAATGTCGCTTCTTTCATCTGTTGTGTGAATCACCAAAATTTTGACGATTCTGCAGGCTCAGATTTGTTCACTTCACCATCTTCTGTCAAGAAGCCCAGACACGGCTGGATATTAACAAGCAAAGCGTCATGTTAATTTACAAATTAGCTGAAAAAAAATCGTTTGAACTACTGTACATCAATGCAAGCATAAACTTGATCCTTTGCATCTGGGAGTCTGCAGAGAGGTTTAGCTGTAACATGATTGAAATTAAGCAGAAATAGCAGTAATCACTAATCAAGTCATACTGAGGCAGCCAAAAGCCTTGATGTCAATGTGCGAGGTTCAGTAATCCATGGTGACCTATAGGAATTACCCTTTTGGATATCTGGTCTTGGTAAACTAAAACGTTATTGTTGTGAATGACTTTTCACATAACTATTTTTAATCACCATTAGCAATCAGATTTATATATGTACCTCTTTATCAATGTTCTCGGCACATTTTGAGTGGCAGTTAGGCATCATCACAATCTTCTGCGGTCAGTGGTGTTGGAGAAAACCTTTAAGCAACAGTTGTGAAGATCAGTGGTTGTCTTTAAAACACAGGCAGCTGAGAACTGTCTCAGACATTCTGTATTATAACAATGATCAGTTCTAAGCTGGAAAATAAAAGTTTGAGATTGAAGGTTTGAGTCTGGTTGCTCTGTGGCAGAATGTCTAAGAAAGTTTTCACTAGCTTGTAGTTAACAGGCCCTGAGGGAGAGTTTATCTCCCATACTCTGCTGTAATTGCTGTTAAACCCTAGAAAATGTTCTTCTAGATAATCAGCTTTGTCTGTTCCTCAGGAAATGATCTTTCCATCACAAAATCCTTTTCATGTACAACATACAAATATGTTTGGGCATACAGTACAAGCTGGATAGACTCTGAACAGGGAATCATGTTTCTCTATCTCTCATGTCACAGCACAGTTGGCTAGCTTAAGCTGTCTACAAACATTAGACGGTGGCTGGCTGTGAGTGCATGACCTGGCTGATGAACAGCCTTTCTGATGAAACATATTTGTACAAATTTACAAATTCACATTGGGCTAACTTACATGTTGTTGAGGAAACAATTGTGATTGTTCAGGAAAGCATTTCTTGACTGAGTAACTATCCCGAGAGATGTCTCGGCCAAGGTTTTAGTGACTGGCCCTCAAAAACCTTCTACAATATCTACGGTACATTCATTGAAATGGGAGTTTTAAATTAGGCTACCGGCTCTCAGGACACCAGGCTCTGGCTGCCTGCTAATTAACAATAGTGGTGGCCGTGACACCCCAATAGCCACCCTACCTACTGCAGAGCCCATCAACTCTTCTGCATTCCCTAGAACAGCAGTCGCCAACCTTTCCAACCTCCCAGACTACTAAATTCTTAATTTTAAATCCCATGGGCCATTAGTATGAATTTTTTTAAAAAAGATAAATACATTTGTAAAATAATGATCTTCCTAATGGTGCCTGATGAGGACTGTGGAGGCTCTGATTCATTGATCAGCTTATGGTTAAGTGAAGTATTACTTCTGTTACTATTATCAATAGTTGTATTATCTTTGGTATTACTAAAAAAATGCAAAATATTTATTTCAAAAGGTTTATTTCATTCGAAGACAAAACAAGAAATGATAGTTATCAAAGTCAAACTATTTGATGCCAATAAATATAACAGTTAAAGAAAATACAGTTATGGTCATACTTACCTAAAGGAGCATCTGAGAAAAACACAAATAAAATAGAACAATCGGATGAGAATTGGTATTCACGGAGTGGGGTTACTGTTGTAATGGTCGAATCAAAATACTGAAGCATACACAACCTAAGACTACACTGACGTCACGCTACGCCTCCCTTGTTTTTCTGTCTTGAGTACAGTTTATGAACTTAGTGCAATATGAAGGTAAAAATTGTCATTCAGAATATAAGCATTTATTAGAATATTATTTTTTTGTTTTATTATAAAAATTGCAAATAATGTCAAAATATTTCTGTGGACCACTTGTTGGCGACCACTACTCTAGAACCATCTAGGGCCCTGAAATTTAATGCACCCTACACAGTTCAGACAGAGTTCAGTCCCAGTTCCCCTCTTTTATGCCATTGAAAAACATGCCAGAGCAGGCCACTATTATTTTTCCCCACTCATTCTGGGTTTGTACACCTCAAACTTGCTAACAGGTTTTGACAATAGTGTGTCCTACACTTCTAGTAATCAGATGTATGTATACTAATTTAGAGTGGGAAAACTCTCTCCACTTTCTGTGTCATGCACAACTTTGCATTATATTGTTGCAAAGGAGACTAAAGTATCAATGGTCTGATCTGTTCCCTCGTTTTCCTGGTAGTTCTCTACCACTAATAATATTGAGTTTTGCCACTGTCCATGGTATGTGAACCTGACACTTAACTTAAGTATAGGAATGCATTTTTTGTTATTTTTCTTTTACATTTGCCCATACACAATTACATATACACACGCACACAAATAGCAAGCAGATCATTAATGATTTGACAAAAATGGCATTCGGTCATCTATATATGTTACTCCATGGCAAGTTGGAAACCCCTTTTAAATTTTTATGGTTATATATATGTCTGTGTACAACAACAGTTTTTACAAAGTCAAGTAATAACCGGTTTCAACTACACACTTCAATAACATATTCTATTAATATAAAGCATATTGATTTAGTGGAAAACCTTTGTGCACCTGTGGGGCTGACATCTGCAAACTGTTGTAAAATGATGGGACAATAAAGTAAGCTGCTGTGTAAAAACTGAAAGCATGTCTCAAAATATTGTCATGACTGGGGACACCTTGCTGGTGATTTATGAGATGGAAAGTGTAATTCTATTCTGCTACATGGCGTGTATAGATTGTGTTCCTAGCTAAAGACCAATCACTTCTCAGTGATTACCATATTGCACAGTTTGATTTCCCAGTTCAAAGTTATTAACCTTCGCTGCTGGCAAATGAACACTCTGAATTAGTTCTCATAATGGCCTCTCCAAATAGCAAGAATAATAACAATGAAAAAACACAACCATAATATGAAGATTTCAAGACAAACACAAGACATCCAAGCACAGCCAGCAAGCCTCCAGGCCAATCATTCACATTATGATTGGCTTTCAAACCCGTCTAGGTCATATTATGTCTCCTTTATTAGTGTTTAAGGTCACCAAGAGACATGCGAGTGCATCCTTTATCAGGAAGTGTAGCATGTCTCTGGAGTGAAATATTTGGCTTTTAGCTAAGGCTGTGGTGGTGACTCGGAAATCCAGGGAAGTGAGTTAAATAGAGACAGGCTCCAGGCGCCACACTACCTCACAGCAGATAGAATGAACTCAAATAATAGAGGTTTTCCTGCCATTCTCAATATTATGTTGTATTATGTCAGCTTTGCCGTGTGCACTTGTGCCATGCTCTGATATTTTCCCGGGAATGGAAATTTAAATAGGAAGTTGTCAATGCCCATATGGAGTTATGAGTTTTCTGTATTTGTAAATTTATATTATATTTAGAATTTATGTCTATAATAATAATTATTTTGTTTGCATTTTTCTTAACAATTTTTAAATCTGAATTGCATTGGAGCATTAGTTTTTTAAACTGGTCATAAAGTCTAATTTTCTTGCCATATAAGAATTCTAATCATTATACTAGACCAGCCCTGTGTAAAGGCAAATCAATACTTGCATAAATCACTGCCTCCCCATTGCCTGTTGCAGGTGTTTGACTGGTAGGCTGGGTCAAATACTTGCAGTACAGAGATTCGCTGTAGCTAACAGGTAGATGCCAAAATGTGTGCAGTAAAGTATACCTATAAGGGCTTATTCACACAACAAGGGATGTGCTTTGAAGTGTTGAGATATCCAATTTATGACAGCTCACATGCATTCTTTAACAAAAAGGTCTTTATAACCAGACTGTGTCTAGCCAAATCTTGAACAACATCAACCTGTATCAAGCCAAGTCTTTGCCAGCATCACCCTGTGTCCAACCAAATCTTTACCAGCGTTACCCAGCGTCTATCAAAGCATTTCAAGACCTTGGACCAGTTCTTCAGATGACTTAGGCTACGTACACACGTCAGATGATTCTTTATGATTATCACTTCAGGGCTGGTATCGGATGAGAATCTAACTTGTGTACAGCGCTCGCCTGACGTCTTTCAAGGATCTGTCCTGGCGGATCCACGAACGAGGAACCACCCTAATGCAAAAGAAGAGGAGAGAGCGTAGCGGGGTGCCACTCACTCATTCTCCCCCCTCTCCATAGAGCAGGACAGCCCCGTATGTACAGCGCTCCTTCAGGAATCTTTCAATCTTTTGTCATTGGAAAGGATCGTGAAAGATCCTTCCCAACTACAAAAGTCTTACATGACAAAATAATTTTATTATGTTTGTTTTGTATGACCCACTTGAATTGTCATGTGTGGATAAAGACACTCCTAACTGTCCAGATCAGTCCCTTTTTATTATTATACAGTATTTATATAGCACCATCATATTACGCAGTGCTGTACATAGTCGTGTCACTAACTGTCCCTCAAAGGAGCTCACAATCTAATGTCCCTACCATAGTCATATGTGATTATTATAGTCTAAGGTCAATTGTTAGGGAGAAGCCAGTTAACCTAACTGCATGTTTTTGGGAAGTGGGAGGAAACCAGAGTACCCGGAGGAAAACCACACAGACATGGGGAGAACCAGCAAACTCCATGCAGATAATGTCCTGGCTGGGGATCGAACCTGGGCCCTACCACTGCAAAGACTGGAGTGCTAACCCCTGAGCCACCATGCTGCCCTAACATCACAGCAGGGCTTTAGAAAGGACACTTGGGTGGGCATTGTGTACATGAGCAGGGCACATGCCTTTGTTTGCCCCAAACTAGCACTGCCACTGCTTAAAAACACCTTTTATCCCATAATCTGTCCATTAAAGTTATTAATTTCCAAATACCACCTTTTATATTATTGTTACTGTATTACATTTTTTTCTGCAGAAAAGTCTCAGGAGGAGCTGCAAGCCAAAAATTGAGGCTCATCAAGTATTCCCGATCATATATTTATCCAGTGGCAAAAAGAGTATATAAATCAAACTCTGCCTATTGGCTTTTGCCCATTACATAGGTTTGTGGAAAAAAGAAATGCCCTGTTCATTTATTTCCTTACCTAAAGATTTCCAACATTTAGTATTATATTACATTGAGTAGAGAGGTTATTTCCGATCTTGGAGCAGGCTGTTATTTTCTTTCTGCTCCCATTTGAATTGAAGTTGCTTGGTTGTGTGATAAGAGCTGGCACACACCCGAACACACGTATCTACACTTGTTCATGGTAAATGACTAACCTTACTGCACAGCTAATGTCAGCACAGTGGGAAAGAGAACTCCAGCCACCAAGGCTTCCAGTATTTCTGCTCTAGTGTAGATAAGATTCCAAATTATTAGTGGAAGGTCACTACAATGCTACATTTTGCATGATTCAGAGCACAACATGAATACATCATTCATTTAACTCATGGTGTAAATTTATTTCAGCACATTCGACCAAGCCTTCTAAGTACATTATCTTTAGCAAGATAAAACATCCTGTGAAATGTAATACAAAAGCTGGAAGTTTGTCTTGTAACTGCTAACTCCATAGCAAGGGACAAACACAAGTGGGTTCCTCTAAGTTGTGCATAATAGATCCTATTATGTATAAAACAGCTGGGGTTGCTGCATAGGTAGGGACACAAAAGGTCAAAATCTGGGAACACAGTGATATTTCAATAGAAGGGGGGTGATCCATTATGATATGGTGTGTCTTGTATTCTACTAAATAGTGTAATGCATAATATAATATAGTAAAACTTCCAACCAAAATGTGTATGAAGTATTGGAATAAAAAATATAAATACAGTATACAGGTAAAACTAATGGTAATTCAGCTTGAAGTGGAAACTACATTCTAAACTAAATTCAGTTGAACTCTAGGGTGAACTTCTTTTTCATCATGTTTCACCCCTCTCCAAACACAGTCCAATAATCATTATATCATTATAATTATCAGAAATATGAGTATTTTATAACTCCTAGTCAATTTTCTTTAGTAGGACTTGGGGCAAAGAAGAGACCTGAGGAAGAGGAGACAGCTCTGTGGATGGTTATAGGGGATTTATATTCTCATTTGTTCTTATTTCTGCTCTGTCGTTGCACTAACAGGTGCTAACTTTCTATTCCTTCAATAGAGATGCAAGGCATGAGTTCGAAGGGGTGCGTAGTGAGCTAAACTTCCATCAGGAAGTCCTTATTAAAACAAAGTGTATTAAATTCCTATGTGATGTAATATATTCCTATATTCCACTATAATGGTTAGTGGTCCTGTTTAGCATACAAAAGGTCATGGGCATAGGTCTATTCATCCAACATTCTAAAGGTTGTAAAATTCGAGCCTTGCTAAAAAAAGGTTTGATTTTGGTCATAAAGAGGTTTGTGGTAGGTAAGGCAAGGCCCAGCATGTGCATAGCCTAACAAATTTTGACTATTAAAACCAAATTTCAAAAATAATATCAGAAATGGCACAAATTACGAATAACATTTAGCTAAACTAAACCAATCCAAGCTAAAACATCACTGACCAGTCTCAAATCCACAACCATATGAGACAGCACCTCTATTATAATAAAAAATATCACTATTTAAAAAATGTTTGCAGATTCCTTTTAGGTATGATACAACTTTCATACTGCATTCCTATAAGCAGTCTGCCCTAAATAATGCCTACATATTACCAAAGTAATTCCCTAAATCTGGCTTAGTATCAGACTGTAATCCACTTCATAGTAGAACTGACTGAGAAAGAACAAGCTACTATTGGGGCCTGGTTTGCTATATATGTTGACAAGGAACCTGGTAATAGGACGTGATTGCAAGCAGAAGAGCCCATAAATCTGCTGCTGCTCATTCACTGCCTAATCGCAGGATGGAGGCAAAGAGTAGTAACCAACTTGTATTGCTTTAACTGCAGTAATATGCTTTAACAATATATATATATATATATATATATATATATATATATATATATATATATATATACTACTACTACTACTATATATATATACATAGCATAGCCCATACTAAAATATTGACAGCACATAAACTGATCTATATGAATAGTACATGCAACAATAAAAAATTCATTTTAATTGGTTAACATGGTTTACTTCACTCTGAGGAATGCTCTTTCACTTTCTGAAATTCCCAATCAGACTTTTTTTTCTGACTTACTTTTTTTGCAGGTCTTTGATTATAACAGACTGTTTGACCCCTTCTTGGAGGAGTTATATTTACTTTTAGATATACTTTTCTCAAGATGACTCAGAAAGAAATTAATTCCAGTGGATTGATATACAGTAGATAACTGCATTTTGGACATTGTTTTGTGCTTTTTGGAATATAATTGATTTTCTTGTTTTTTCTTTTTTGTAGAGAAAATCAAATACATTTCTGCTAAAAGAAAACTACAATGTGTATTTTTGAAATGTAATTTATTTAACTGGCCATAAAGAACAATCTCCATAGGAAATGTTGTATCGAGCACCTTGCTGGTGTGAAATAGCTATGTTTGTTGATATTTTGTGCCTAACACTTAAGCTTTCACCCCACACTAATCGATTAGGTCTGTAACAACAGCTGGCATCACAGACACTTCTATTATCCACTGCCCTGGAGCCTCTCATTACAGACATAAAAGCAAATTGGCGTCAATTTTCTTGACGTGACGCGTTCGTGTATGCATCAGGAACTGGGCAGAGCCGCCTTCTTAGTGAAAGATGGTAATGCAATCTTTTATCAAAGGAAACAAATGGTAAAACAGCTCCTTATTATTATTATTATTTCAATGTTCAGGCATGGAAGAATTGCAAGCAAGGGTTGCATGAAGAAAAGTTTCCATCTATTTAAAGGGATATGGACGGTTACTAAAGTGTTTTTCACTGGCCTATGCTGTTTAAATATTTATTCAGGTTCAGAGATTGTTTTTTTCATTTTTTGTGAGCGGGATGACCTTTTTTAAGTGGCAACAGATGAATGGAGACTATTTCTGTATTCAATCACCTTAATAATTGGAAGACACTGCAGCTCATTGCAGAACAGTAAAAATATTAACATGTTTATTTAATTTCAACATTAGTTTTCAATATTTATAAATGTGGCTATGATATAAGTTATGCTTGGTGCCAATGCCATGAGCAAACATACGCAGGTACTTCCTGTCTCTTGCTTTTGCATTCCTACGCACATTTTAATAGAGACTACAACTGTTGCAGAACACTCACCCTTTGAAATGATGTGCAACAATTGCTGCAGTGCAAGGTGATCAAAAACATTATTTAACATGCCAGGCTGCAATGATCTTACATGCACAGTTTAGTGTACATTCATCAGAACATACCAGAGAGAGACATAGTACATCCCTTTTGAAATAAAGAGCCTACATGCACACAATTTTTTATAGCATCTCAAAACCGCACAGTTTCTTACTATTCAGTATTGTTCACATTTTTCAGTTTACACATAATGTATGGATTATTCTTCATTTTATGTAACACTAGATTTGCACATTTTTAACTGTATTCCTAATGTAAATTATTGTGATTAACTAGAAGGGTTGTTTTTTTCTTTATATACATAAACCAATTTACTGCACTTTTAATTCACTTTCTTTTTGTTATTTAGGCTTTATACCATCAGATTCAGAACTGAACAACTAGGGTAAATATATTTTTATCCTTTACTCGGTTTATCTGGGGTTTAAAAAATACAGCCGTATGATTGTTTACTTATACTTAGGAACTGTTGCTATATTTTATGTGTTTGCAATAATTGTGCGTTGTTGTGGTCTTGTTATGTTATTAAAGATAATATGATTTACCTTGACCCTAGTAGATCATTGCGGGGTATTTTTTGGTTGTTTCTGAGTATCAAGCTGCCTCTCCTTGGGTCTGAATTTTTAAAACTCTCCAAGGCTGGAGAGGATTCACTTTCATCAGTGAAGCTGGGTGGTCCAGCAAACCTGGAATAGATTCTTTCAAAGTCATTTGCTATTTGTTAGGAAGTGTTTTGAATCCTGGATGAGATTCATTCCAGGTTTGCTGGATCACCCAGCTTGGGTGAAAACCAAGAACACTGGTAGGTTCCCAGAAGATCTAACAAACCTCTGGGCACAAAGGTATTTCCTTTAGGATTTCCTGTATCTAATGATTTATATTCTAATCAGTAAAAAAAAAAAAAGAAAAAAGTCCAACATTCACAGACATGCTCCATCCCCTAGAAAAAGGTTCAAACTCTCAGAGAAGAGCTCTAACTTCCAATCCCCAGATACAGGCTTCATCTCCCAGAGATACACTCCAAATCATAGAGATCTAATAAAAGTTTACCATGTTATGTGATAGTGCACCCATTTTTCTAGTGTACAAAATATTAGAACCTGGTCAGGCTTTATTTCTCTATATAATTCTTTTTTGTGGTGAAAACCAGTAACTTGGTGAGGAAGTAATATCTCTCTATGAAAGGACAAAGATTTGAATAGTTTCACACTCTTCTAACAAAGATGTTTTTAATAATGTCTGTTTGTTTGTCGGACCGTAACAGTTTGTACCCTGCAGTAGCAGCAGCAAAAGGAGTACTAGGAACCTAGTAAAAGTTCTAATTTATCCTATTCTAAAGATATACTAAAAGTTTTGAGCATACATTTGCTTTAAGATTAGTTTAGAAGCTATTTAGTGAAAATCTTTAGGTGAAGATGTCATTTGCTTGCTTTCTCTTTAATCACTGGTCCACCAAACAAGAAGCTTCAGAATTCTGTCCTGAGAATGTGTTACATGTGGTAATCCCATTTAATGCTCAGTGCTCACACGCAGATTACACATAATCAAGTTAGTGCTGGAAGTTTTGCAAATCCATTAAAAGCTATGAAGAAGGAAAAGATAGTTACACACTATTTTAAGGTTGAAAAAGACTAATAGGGCTTTGGTTGGATTTGACCCTTCCTTGGCTTGATGATTAGCTATCAAATGAAAGTGTCTGGAAAGGCAGCTTTGCTCCCTGCCGTGAAATGCCTAAAAAGCCCATAGACATAGACAGGAGAAGGTGTGAAAGTCATTAGAGGGGTGAGAAATAGGAAGCAATGCACAACAATTTACTGAAATTATTACCATGAAATGACCCCAAGCTCTAAATAAACAGACAGGAAACCACTAAACTGGGGTATAACAGGTTTATGTATATGTGGGAAATACTATGTCATAGGTAAGATCACTAAGATAACAGAGTTTGATCTGCGCCCTTTCATCCATTAACATTTTATAATATATACTATATGGGCTCAGAGCACACATGATGGCATAAGTAAGAATATATTGATTGGAAATAAATAAAACAAATATTTTTTTGTTTTTTGTACTTGTATATAATAAAATATTTTCTGCATACTGACACTTTGTAGCAAAAATCCAACAAATAGGCTATGATATATTAAAACAATTCCTAGCCTAGTGATACAACGCTGTCTTTTCTTTTGGCCAGAATGTGCTTTTTTGTCAGTTTTTGTTATTTGGTGCTTTGTGGTATGTTGATGCAATTTAAGGTAATATTATATTGCACATTACCAAGTGTATAGTAATGCACCACAACACAATGAACAGGTGCGAGGAGGCCCTTAGTGATGGACAGTGAAATGTATGTCATTGTATGTGATCGTGAACTGAATCATTCATAGACCATATCTGTCTATATTTGTCTTATTCATGGTTCGTGGATAACAAACACCACATCTTCAGACTCCAGTAAGCTCTAGAATATCAATGTAGTATTTACAAACCAAAAACCAAACTGATCCACGAAATGCCCTATGAAATACAGTACTCTTACAGTTTTCCCCCCAATGGGAATATGTATGCAATGTGTTTTTTGAAAACAGACTTTTAAAAAAGTTGCACCTTGTAAACTATTTTATATGCGGGTCTTTGTTTGCTGGATATTGTGTGGTATGCTCACAGTGGTTACATTTTTAAAGATGAATATTTTGTAAATTTGAATGGTATTTTATATAGTCTATGTTGTTACAGCTTCTCCAATGTAAGGAGGATTTCTGTTCTTTAAATGTAAATTTTAAAATTAGGACAGAATATGTAAATTTGTATTTATCAATACCTCTATCTACCCCCAAAGATGGTCTACAGTTAAAGCTTTTAATCCAGGCATGCATTCAAACTGTTTTATGATGTTTGAACCAATTGTACTTGGACCTGCAATAAAAATATTGTTTTGTATTCTATACTAATATTATAGTATATACTATAAACTATACTATACTACTATACTATAAACTATTCACATACCCTTTAATTAAGTGGGTATTGATTACACTGATGCAGAGAAATCCATAAGTCTTTAATTTAGAAAAGCTAATTTGTGAAAAATGTGAACATCATATCAAAAGTTTTTTTTTAAAGAAAACTCTGCAAAACTATGAAAAATAATAATAAATAATAATAATAAATACTCCCTAATGCACTATGCTTTTCCTTAAATAAGTTCCCCGTACTAAGTGTATATGTGGCATGCAGGCCACGAGAGAAAAGCATAGCAAAGAAAACAAGAACAAGAGCTTGTTGAGTGACACTGATGTTACCTGAATGCTACCATGATAAGGTGAATTACAAGATTAACATTGTTAAAGAGGAGAAATCAGCACTGTCAAACACTGCAAGCGCAGGAGACGAAGAACAAGCAAGTATGTAGATTGGTGAGTGCAGAACAAATGAAGAAATCAAAGATAGAAGAGGCTCTTGTAAAGCGTGTAGTCGTTAAAGAGAGTTCAAAAAGCCAAGTGAATGTTCATGATGTCAAGTAGATGACTCATTTCTTATACATACTATATGAACATAACTGAAGTATGTCTGGCACCAAATCTTCTACTAGGCAGAGAATGAGCTTTAAAAAATGGTTCAAGGGCATCAGATTATATTACATAATTTAGACAATGCTTTGGCATGTGAGAAGCAGAGTAAGGAAAACATAGGTCACTGATTTATTAAACCTCTCCAAGGCTTGAGAGGATTCACTTTCATCAGTAAAGCTGGATGATCCAGCAAACCTGGAATGGATGTAGTCCAGGATTGAAAACATTTGCTAACAAATAACTAATGACTTTTAGGAAATCCAGGCCTGGTGTGCTGGATTACTTACTGATAAAAGCGTGTCCTCCCCAGCTTTGGAGATGTGTACTATCTAAAGCATTGGGTAAAAACTAAACAGATAAACCAACCATTTATAAAAGTAATTCAATCTACAGTCTTGCACATTCAATTTGTCAGTGTTCATTGCCAATCATGAATCATGAAGGATTTCTTTTGTCTGTTGGAGCAAAATGGACTATGTTGTATAAAGGGGTTTATTTGCCTTCCTCTGGGTCAACTGTGAATATAGCTTTCTATATATATATATTTGTGATTGAACTTAATGGTCTTTTTTCAACATGACTAAATATGTACCTATGACCAATCAGCGAATGGTACTACACAATCTGTTTTTATTTAGCTGCATTTTTCATCCACTCCCAAAATGGGGATTATGCTTTTGAGTAGAACATAGATGTCAATGCTCCCATCATTCTTGATAAAGCAGCTCCTTTTGCTGTGAAACACATAAAAAAAGACTGGGCTTCTGGGGAGAATCAGTTCAATTGATTTTTGAGCAGAAACATGTAGTAATGTTGAATTCAATACACCAGAAACCTAGGGAGCATGTTTTAGTTATTTATATATGGTTTTGAACTCAAAAGCGACAAAATGTTATGTAAATGATGATTTTGTATATTTGTTGTTTCTATTTGTAAATAAAATATAGGACTTTTTATGTATTGGATGTCTTGTATATAAATGTTTGTCTTTGATCCCAAAAAGCCCCAATGTGAAATTCAAATGTCACATGTACACACTGTAAACAAATGGAAAACTGCTGGGTTATTCTACAGTCAACAGAGGGTACTTGGCAACAGGTCAGGGTAGATTTTATTTTATTCAATTTTTTGAGTTGTTTCCTAATGAAGAAAAATAAATATTTGAATATTGTTGCACTTGCATATAATGTAATCTCTAGTATCTGTATGTCATTATCAGCTACCAGGAGCATGAAGACTTTGTATTGAAAACACTAAGAGCTCTTGTACTTGCCTTGTCAGCACGGTGTCTGTGTATTTGTGCCATGTGCGCATACTTGACCTCCGGCTCCACTTCCCACCTCAATACGACCCATAGATAACCCATGACAAGTCTCCCAGTCATCTGCAGAATGTGACAACATTCAGGACCATGTCTTTTATCAGCTAAGCACCTTTTTAAAAAAGCCTCTGACTCTTCAAGAAGAGCCAGGCAGTGGGACTGCACCGATCACTAACACGTCACCTGCTTCTGAACGCACTTCATTTAGGATACCTTCTATGGGAGGCAACAGACAGACTTAAAATAAATGTCAAAGTGATACATTTTTTCATAATTAAACACAAAGCATTCTGTAAATTACACCTTTGTTTTTCAGTCCAATAAATTTAATTTTTTTACACTTCCTGCACATTTTATTTTCTTTATCATTTAATTGATGCTACATGGCTTCTTTTTAATGGCAGAACCTCAGCAAAAGATAAAACAGAGTTGCTTTAATTTATGCTTTTTATATCTGCATAAAGTTTAGCTTCAATTTGTAAGCTTTAAAGGTTTTAGTGCATTATTGAAGAGTGAAGCTGACTTGCTGAATGATCCTGTTTCTTAT
The DNA here is from genome assembly GCF_032062135.1 of Pyxicephalus adspersus. NCBI lineage: Eukaryota > Metazoa > Chordata > Amphibia > Anura > Pyxicephalidae > Pyxicephalus > Pyxicephalus adspersus. Next base: position 85,711,195 of record NC_092861.1, on the reverse strand, counting down.
TTTATTGCCTGTAAAGATTTTCAACCTATCAATTATTGAACGTGTATACGTAGCTTAAGAACCCTTTTATAATCCTAGTGGCACTTTTATTTATTTAGACTGTACAGTAGTCCCCCTCTATATCCTCCTATATATCTCCTCGGTATATCCAGTATTGTGAGACTCTGCAGTGGAAAGCAAATGTGTGCGGATGCTGAGAGCAGGAACCAGTCCAGCCAATCAGAATGCCCCACTTATTAAATCTAAATAAATGGGGCATTCCGATTGGCCTAACTGCACGAGTGGCCGGCAGCCAATCACATGCAGTTGGCGGAAGGGAAGCAGAATTTTCCAGCATCCCAGTTCTTCACGTATTGCTGTAGTTCTGTGTTTTTTTTGGCCTATTATGTCACCCAAATGCTCCACACCTTCTAAGGCTTCTGGCAAGAAACCTAAGCGCCGGTGTGTCTGACGATCCAGGGAAGGTTCAGTTGCTAGATATGCTTCAAGAAGGAAAAAGTTATGCTGCCGTTGCCTGCCATTACCGACTAAACAAGTCTACCATACACTACATCAAGAAGGTTAAAGCCAACATCGGGAGAACCGTAGCACGCAACAAGTATATTGTTGCCTGCCATTACAGACTAAACAAGTCTACCATACACTACATCAGGAAGAATAAAGCCAACATCGGGAGAACCGTAGCATGCAACAAGTATATTGTTAGGATCTTTCGATTACTGATTGCAGGAAGAACATTCCATTGGACACCAACATCATCATGGAGAAGGCCAGGCAACTTTTTGAACAATTTGCCAGAGAAGCATGTGCCCAAATAGACAATCAGGATGATCAGGATCATGAACAGCACCAGAAGAGCCCATTGCATTTAAAGCCAGCAAGAACTGGTTTGATACATTTCATAAAAGATTCCAGCTCAAGAGTGTACCTCTGCATGGGGAAGCAGCATCAGCAGATGAAGAAGTAGCCAAGATCTACCCTAAGGTATTCAAGGTGATCATAGAAGAGAAAGGGTATCAGCCAAAACAAGTCTTCAACATGGATAAGACTGGTTTGTTCTGGAGAAAGATGCCATTCAGGACAAGGAGGAAGCCCAAGCCCCCAGTTTCAAAGTTCAAAAGGATTGAATGACCTTGATAATGTGTGGCAATGCTGCTGGGTTCCTGATGAAGCCAGCGTTAAATTATAAAGCTGCTAACGCCAGGACCCTGAAAATAAAAAATAAAAAACCTGCTGCCAGACCACTGGATGCACAACTCTATGGCCTGGATCATAAAAGCACTGGTATCCAACTGGTTCCATCAATGTTTCATCCCTTAAGCCAAAATGTACCTCAGCAAAACAGGGCTGCCTTTAAAAGTGTTCCTTACGATGGACAACGCTAGCGGCCCAAACCCAACATCCTTCATTCAACCTTTGGATTAAGGCATCATCCACGCCTTTAAGGCGCTTTATACTAGAAACGCTTTGCAGCACCTCATTGAGGCCATGGATTCCCAAGTTTTGCCATAAATTCACCATTGAAATGTGTCTTCAAGTGGTTCAAAAGGTTCTACAGGAAATGAAACCTAAAAGGTAAAATGCATGCTGGAAGAAGCTGTGGTCAGAATGCGTCCACAATTACAAAGGCTTCTCTCCAGAAGAAATTCACCATTCGGCAATTGTTAAAACGATGAATCTAGCGAAGATTTTTGGAGGAGAAGGATTCGATGACATGACGCAAGGCAAGGTGAATGAGCTCATCAATGCCCACTCTTACCCACTAATAGACAAGGGTTTGGCTGAGCTTACAAAATTTGCAGGTGAAGAAAAAGAGGAACAAGGTGATCAATCACAAGAGGACGACAAAGAAGGCTTCTCGCTAGAAATACTTGCAGCGATGGCAAAAGCTGCAAAAGAACTGCAGGGGATGGCTAAAGCATATTTCACTCGTTGCAGTTCAAGAATGTGATTGATGTTGCAATGCAATCATACAAAACCCTCCTCACCACCATGAAGAAGCAACGCCAGCAATTATCACAATGTTTTTGCAACCTGCAAAGAAGACTTCAGACACAACCCTACAAGAAGACATGCAACACTCTGAAGAGATGCCTTCTGAAGATCTGTAAATGCTCATCATCATCGTCTTCACTCAAGTCATGTATCCTAATGGGTAAGTACTGACTTTTTTACAGTACAGTACTGTGTTTACAAGTAATGAAACACATACAATTACAAACTAAAGGCATTTGGGGGTGGCCTCCGTATTTTGCGGATTTTCGTTTATCGTGGGGGCTACTGTACCGGTATGCAGTGGAGGTGAGGGAGTGATCTGGAGAGGTGGGAGTGTTTTTATCCACACATGACAATTCAAGTGGGTCTTACAAAACAAATAAAATTTCTTTGTCACAACAGCCCAAGGCTGGGTACAAATGTGTAATGGTTCTTGTCTGATATCAGTCCTGAGACGATTATCAGGCGAGAACCATTGCACGTGTGTACAGTGCTCGTCGTCCAATTGTCCGAACGACCGTCCTGGTGGATCAACAGAAGGTGGACGTTGAACAATCGTAATTGAAAGTGAAGGGGGAAAGAGCACAGCGGCTGCCGCTCCATCGTTCTCCCCCTTGCCTCTCCATAGGGTGGAGCGGTGCTGTATATACATTGCTCGTTCATGCATCATGCAGTCATTTGTCTTTGTAAAGGAACATAAAAGACCCTTTCCAACGACAAATATTGTACGTGTGTACATTGCCTAAGGCTACATAAACACGTTAGACTTTTATTGTTGGAAAGGATCTTTCATGATCCTTTCCAATGACAAAAGACTGCATGATGCATGACCGAGCTCTGTACATACAGAACTGTTCTGTTCTATGGAGAGGGGAGGGGAAGATCAACGGAGTGGCATCCCATTTTGCTCTCCCCCCTCACTGTCATTACGATCGTTCGTCATTTATCACTGGTGGATCTGCCAGGACGGATCCATGAACAACGAATGTCGAGCACCCTACACCCGCCAGATTCTCGTCCGATATCAGCCCTCAGGCGATTATCACAGGAGAATCATCTGACGTGTATGTAGCCTTAGCTCCCTGAGGAGTGGTTCTAATGATCCACTTGCTACTTACTACAACATGTAGAAAGCCTTACAACAAAATGTATTTACCTTCACCAAGTCTGATAGAAGATTACCTGCTGTTCCTAGAATCTTACCTACTACAAAGGCAGTAATTTGTCCTGTAAGAAACAGACCACACTTATTCTGCCAGTGGTGTAACCTGGCACCCTAAACACATCTAACCATAAGAGAATGCAGGAGATAAGAAGAGGCAGTGTCATCCAGCAAGCTAGAGAAGGTGATTGTTAAACACATCTACAATCCATCCTTCTGAAAACTTGGATCTTTGTAATTTATCCAATATCCAAATAGATAATATATAGTGGGTGCACAACATGCACAATTTTTTGAGCTCTCTGCACTTCTGCAATTTTGGCACTAGGGGCTAAGAATTTACTTAACCTCCCTAGCGGTCCAATTCCTTCCAAATTTCCATGCAAAAAGCGGAACAATTTTTGGCATGGAAATAAATTTTTCATTGTAGGCTGTAATTCTTAGGCATAACTCACTGATATTTATTACATTTATTAATAAACTTTTATTAAGGAAACACAAAAATCTGTTAAAAAAATATTTAAACATGTAATGTAACTGTATAGTAGCATATATATTATACATATTATAATTATATATATATTATATGAATATTTCTTTGTATTGAACTCAATACAGCTATTTTGTGTTGAATCCAATACAAAATTATTTAAATTTCCCGCCAATCATCTTGCCCGCACCAACGCATGTATCAACGTCCTTGGGAAATCCCGTAGATCTCGTCTCTGCACTTCGCAGCTGGAGATCGGAGGAGCAGGATGTGTCCCCAGGACCTGCGGGACCAGCAGGACACCAGGGGACAGCGACGGAAAAAAATAAGTGGGTTTTTTTAGTTAAAAGCTACCCGGAATGTGACTCGGGAATACCTCTAGGGGGGTTAAAGGGTATCAGAACAAAAGAATAAGAAACACCTTTCAAGGATAAACCCATGTCATGCTACTTAGATAGTAAGCAGGTAGAAAGGACTGCTGTTAAAAAATCAGTGAAAAGACATTTCAATAAATTTAGATGAGTGGCTCTTTAAAAGAGGATTTGAATTATACAAAGCATGTGCTACATACAAATACTGCTTACTGTCTGCTGCAGAATCCCTCTGTTTGTCTTGCAGGATTTATTACAATCTAATGATTATTACAGAGAAAAGACTCCTCTCATGCTGATAAACTATGTGCTGTTCAGGTTAGCTGGAGCCGGGTGCTGAGCCTAATTAGTGTGTTGGCAAGCCGCCTGTCTCCACACTCCTGTTTTTGTTATTAAGACGGAAATTAACAACATGCACAAAGACTTGAGCTTCTGTACATATTTGAAGTATATTTATTCTGTCCTAGAAAACATGTCTCCTACCTTACATCAAGAGACTGCTGAGAGAGCAATCTGGGAAGAATCATTTTCAGGAGGTTTTAAAAGCTGAAGGTCTAGGACCATAGGACCATTTTGAAAAAGGCCTAGAGTTGTTTTAAAATGCTATTTTTAAGGAGTGCATTGTCTTAAAGTGAACCAAGCAAAGCATCAAGTTTGCTTGACAGCTTATAGCCCCCTATGTCCCATGATGTCAATATTCACAACCTCAGCTCCTTAATAAACTGTGCTGTCTGCCAATACTTCATTGCTACTGCCATCTTCTAACTGTTTTATATCTGCTCTTTTTATCCATGGTGATTGTGTGGCAGACTTTCTGGAGTTACATTATCCCACTGGTAATAGCACGTTTTTCGTGACATCTTGCACAGTCTGTACTGATATGGCACAGTCCATCAGCCCATCAAGACGTCCATGAATTGCATTGGGTTCTGGGATTTAGCCTGGGCTGCCTTATAGATGATTTGGTCTGTATGATTTGATTTGCGTGCACTGCCCCACGCAACCCCAGCAATGTAAAAAAAAAAAAAACTACTAGGAAATAGGTTATTGTAATTTAAAAATTTACAAAACATAAAACCTTCACCCCACTTCACATACCCCACTTCACCTACATTATGTGTGATACATCGTCACAGCCTTTCAACACATTTTTTGTTTGTCCATTTTTTAAGCCCAGCCTGCACCTACTATAGATAGGATTGAAAATGAGTCAACTGACATTTGTTTGATTTTTTTTTTTTTATTACAAATTCTTACAAAGTTGTCTTTAATTTTGTATATGCGCCAGTAACAGACATTGCTACTTTAAAAGCTTAAAAGAAAAAAAAAATAGAGCTCTGTTTGCCAAATGCAGGATAGTAACATTTATTCTGTCCTATACACAGTGGGTTTAGGGTAACATCGTACTAGGCAAAATGAAATCTATGCAGTCAGATGTGAATTTGGTATGGGAAAAAAAATCAGTGAGAGTCATCATGTCTGAAAGAAGATAACTTTTGCGGTGCCCTGTTTTTAGAACACCCTAAATGCTCTGGGAGTCCTTTATCATGTAAATAACAGCGTGTATGTATATAGGAGCAGCTCTAGTTAAATTTTTTTGGACATAACTGCTGTAAGTTTTATATTTATGTTTCTGTAACCATTCAAGAATTTTCTATCATTTGGTGTCAAAAGACCTAGACTTCATCCTATTGTGTGTGAAATTCCCCCACCTACTAGATTGTAAGCTCTTCGGGGCAGGGTCCTCGCCTCCTGTATCACTGTCTGTATTCGTCTGTCATTTACAATCCCTATTTAATGTACAGCGCTGCGTAATATGTTGGCGCTATATAAATCCTGTTTATTAATAATAATAATAATAATAATAATATTAATAATATTAAAAGGTTGAAAGTTTCAAAAGGTACTGCCTGTATTCAATAAAGAAGGAAGTGGTAGTAAATCTTTCCAACAAAGCATACTGCCAAAAGTAACCCTTCCAGCACCGCCTTCACTGCAATTGCCTTAGTCCCTAACAATTCAGAATCTTCAGCAATTTTTTTTGGTTTGTTGGGATTATGTGATTCCCATACAAGTGCATGGGAGCTACTTCATCTCAGAATTGTGTCGGTCTGTACACTGAGCCGCACATGTATTACAGAAAAGTGCTGACAGGCAGATAAACATGTCTTTGAAAGAAAAATTTTTAGTCCTTTTAGTAAAAAAGATGTCTATCAGCATTTTCTATTTCAGCCCTGCTTTAAGTAGGAAAGAACTTTGCTTATGGCTATGCTCAGGTGGGCGGTTAATTCAAGTGGTAACGCTGCAGGTCGCAGCTTTCAACCAGTACTGAACTGCCCCAAAAGCACGATACATCAATAAGAACATGTTTGTAGAAAAATACAATTCTTCATTTTATAAAAACTGCTTGTCAGTAAATATTAATGTAAAAAGCTGAGAGACCATTAACAAATTACATTAATGTAAAAATAGGACTTTAATAGTAATTTTTAAAGCACATTAAAACTCTTCTAATTTATTACTGTAATACAGTCAGGCTGAGCATTTTATAATAAATACTACATAGGAATGTTAGACTGCTGCTTTCACATACCCAGCTCTCTTGTGGGCCGACATGCACCACTAAACACTGCTCCAATCAACATTGTTTTCTCTGGATCCAAGCAATTAGATTTCTTTTTGCTACAGTGTGGGATCAGCGCACATAGGTTAGCGCACATAGGTCTCCCCCCACATACATCAATAGATTCTGGGCACCCACGATTCTAGTCAGTTCACCGGTTAGCCTTCAATGAAACCATTTATGGTAGATAGTAGCTATGGTACAACAGATTCAGCACTTTTTTGGGTCAGTGCCAGTTAACCCAAAAAACTTTTTAAATTAAATGCTGTACATTTTTTAAAGATATATTTTAATGTTAGTGTGGCAACAAAATGCACAGCTGTTCTTTTTTTTTCTTGTATTGCACGTTTATTTTTCCATCAGGTAAGCACGTGGCTTCCTGTATTCACTGCCAAACGTTACTTTCTGTGTTTATACATTGTGTGCTCCAATCCCCTGTGCATGTTCAGTCGATCCTGTCTTGGATTGCAACTTTTTGTGGACACCACTCTACATGACTCCACTGAACAAACAGCAAGATGGGTCCATTTACAATATTAATTGCAACTCACAACTCACATTACAGATTGTTACAAAAATGATCTACAAAAATCCAGCAGAGCTGCACTGATGTCATTGCTGAGATGGTCTGAAGCCCTCTGTAAAAGACAGAGACAGACGTGCCAATGCACTAGCCTATCAATAGGTAATCCTGAGTTCCATTCCAAGGTCAGATTTATACTCCATATAGAACCATCTGACCTCCGCTACCTGCCAATATAACATATAAAAAGTAAATAACAAATAAAATAATAAATGAATATAAAATACATCACCACATAATAACAAAGCCTAATAAATATTCAGTGTCTAAATTTCTTCGCATGTAACTAGTAAAAAAAGAAAGCATCTTCTCCGCCAATACCTTTTTTCTTTCTTTGGTGTAACCTAGGTAAGGTAAGCAGGTTTTTTTATTAGATTAATAATAGTAAATTGCTTTTTGGAGGCAACAGAATGAGCAGCAGATTCTCCTCCACACTGTGACATTTCCAGCAAAAGCACAGATCTGTAATTGACATTTATCAGATAATTATAAAAATCTTGGTGTGAACTGACAGTCATTAGCTGTCGCGTGCTTGTCACTGAGTATCTGTCATTATTTCCATATGTTATCACATTAAATGGGAGATGATTAGTTGCTGTGTAGAGATTGCTTTTTTAAGATATTTTTAACCCATTCTGCAAGCAGTTATGTAAATGGAAAAACTGCTGCTTTGTACATTTCTTTAAATCTAGCTCATAATTTGGTGCTATTTTAACCAACATACTGTATTACACCATGCATCATAATGGCAATTAACAGAAAACTATAACCCACATGAATCATTTGATTTCTTTATGTTATATATTTTGATAGATATTTGCCGCTCTTTTTTTGGGGGGTTGCCTGACATGGGAAAGATAGAATAACCAAGTTCTTCACCAGTTTACGTTCAATATTGTTAATTTTCTGGACTACATAAGGCTCTTGGGTAAAAGTAATTGGAAATAACACAGAAATGTGTTTTATTAACCCTATTCTAGCCATACGAGAAGACAGGAATTCTGGAAGCAATACAAACAGTTGGATTGGTACATTAGACATGCAGACTAATGAACATTATCTATAGAAGATGTTTACACCTGGGAAATAAAAAACACAGAAAAAAACACTTTCTTTGTTAAAATATAATGAGCCCTTTGCTCTAATACCTAACTTTTCATCCATAACCCCTGGATTATAATTCAAAATAGCTGAAAATATACAGTATTATCCATAAAATATACAATATTATTCCAGCATGTACAGTGTAGCTGTTTTAGACTGGTTCTTCTCACAATAAAATAGAGATGTTGATAAGAAGGCAATACAATACATCACAGTATTGTAAGGGTGAGTTTATCTTCATAGCTACTGTAACTGCACAGGACTCTTAATGATGATATTGTCTTTAAACTCCTTTTGTTCAATACCTAAAATCCATTGTGTCCATGTCTTAAGCCCCATACACACGTGCAATAATAGTCGTTGGAAAGGATCTTTCAGGATCCTTTCCAATGACTAATATTGCACCATGCATGAACGATACTGTACATACAGCACCGTTCTGCTCTATGGAGAGGGGGGAGAGCAATGAAGCAGCACCCCACTGAGCGCTCTCTTGCTTTCCTTGCATTATGATCGTTAGTTGTCCATCGTAGGTGGATCCGCCAGGACGGTTGTTCGGACGATGGACGACTGGTGCTGTACACACGCCAGATTCTCGCCTATTATCGACCCAGAGACGATTATTGGGCGAGAACCCATGGACGTGTGTACGTAGCTTAAAACCGCCAGAGGAACGCAAGTTTAAACATGTGTAATCGAGTTGGATAGATATTTTAGTTTGTGACTTTAAAATTTTGTTTCTGGAAATAGAGTTGACCAAAGGAGAAGTAATAGATTTTGTTTGTGGCTATGTTCTACAGGCATTAAGTCTGTAAAGGAAGTAATGGCATGATCTTCTTCATTGAGCAATGCAGTATCCTACTTAAGGGTATTTTAGTTAAGGACATTTTAGTTATATACCTTTAGAACCTCCAGTACCTACCTAGTTTAGTTTGACCCCCTGGATTCTTGGCATACAAGTACAGACATTTTTATATTCACTCCCTGACATTAAGTCCTAATTTATTGTAGGTAGTCTATGGTAGAAAAGTCCAACAAACATAGGACCTTTAGAGGAAACTATGGAGACATAGGAAACAAGAACTGACAATATTGTGTTTTGTATAGAGTGCAGACAACCCAGGAAAACAAACAGGCTGGGAACAGACTAATAACAATGCACCAATGACACCACAATAATCTTGAGTTTGGTTGATTGACATATGTAAACAAAGACAATGTCCATTCCAAGAGTAATGGGTGAGTTTATCAATGTTATCAAGTGGTCTAGCTCATGTTAGACAAAAAAAAAATTAAAACAGCACAAAACTATGAATGTTTAGCAATTATTTGACAAAACAGTCATTTTGTATATTTTTACACAGTACACATACATATGAAAGATTCCGGCCGTACACACTCATGTAGTACACTCATACTGCTGGACCTTCATTCATGTCCCTGGCTACTTTACTTTAGTGTAGGAATTAGATATGCTTAAAAACTTTTACTGCAATTCAGACAAACTTGAATGGCAGCAATGTCACCAGGTATCACATTTTAGGGACAGCTAAGTGTGTTGGGTCACTTTGTGACCAAAAGCTTTCTAATGGAAGGTGGCAGGGTTTTGGTATTTTCTTTTGTAAAGAATCCTTGTTGCTTTATGTCTATAATAATTTTTATTTTTTTAATTTTGCCTCTTTGCCTTGGAATTCTACATGTGGAAAAATTCTGCCTGAACATCATATGTCCTTTCCGCTATCTATTTATAAACTTTACTCTATTTCAGTGTTTCTCAACCTTTGTAACACAGGAAAACCCCTTGAAATAACTTTCAGGTCTTCAGGGAATGGCCATTATTATTACTATAATCACAATATCAGAGTGGTGGACAGTGGGAAGAATTGCTGGTAATTGGGAAGGCTACCAACTTTACAACTTGCCAAAAAGATCATTGGTGTCAGATAAAATGACTAAATGGGATCCCAGTACACTCTGTACCTAAAGGAACTGCTTAATAGCCACATTATGCAGCACAGAGCATCTTCAATTCAACTTGAACATCTGTTTGGATTTCAATCTTTTTTGTTCTTGTGGAGATGAGGATTTCCTTGCAATCTGGCAAGTTGGGAGAGACAAACTGGACATTTAAAAGTAGCAAAATCGATACAAACTTTATATGATATGTACTTGGATGTAAGTATTTTTGAGGAAGGGGAAAATTACATCCTTTATCCTTAAATAAGAAACTGCTGTGGCCTGAACAATTCCAGTCTTGGTCCAGGATAATGTGAGCCACCAACACTTTGTTCAATGAGCATGCATTTCTATTAGAAAATTATCTTTACACCTCCATGTTACAATACTTCTGATGAAGCTGACAGGTTCTGCGAAACGAGTCAAGTTTTGGCCCTAGTGCCCGATACAATCTTGTAACTTGGGTATTGGAGTTTACATAAGAATTATCATCACTAATTATACATTGATAGTAGAAATACTCGATATAGTATGTTGAATTGTGTATTGATGTGATTATTTGTGTTGGATTTTAGGAATTGTTAAAAAAGTATGAAATTTTAATATATATCATCTTTATAGTGATTTGTAGTAGTACCTTAAAAGTCCAGCTATCTCTGTACATTACTCCATCTTGGAGATAAAACTTTATTGTTCATTTGAATTTAGGGTTGTGGTACATATATGCCATTTTTGTAAATAGGGGTGATTTAAAATTAGAAATGGTACTCTAGAGACCCTAAATATTTAGTATATAAATAACACCTATTGTAGATTTTAATAAAAACAGCCAGAAATTAAAATACCTGATTTACATATCTATTCTGCATTAGATTAGTGAACTACAAAACTAAATAATAAACATCAATCAAGGTAACACGTATTTTCAGAAGAAGGTCAGTAGTCTGATAGTCTTTCTTTGGCGTGCTGTTTAGTACCCCTTTAAATTAAATTTAGCTTTTTGAGCTTAAGGAGGAACTGAACTCCAGAGGCTTTGTTCACAAAACACAAGCAGAAGGCAAAAAAACTATTCATCAGTATTCATTCCAGTTTTGCAGGCTTCCTGCAGCTGATCCTAACATGCCTTATTCTTGACTGTGCCACTATGTGGAAGCTGCCATCTTGACCGGGCAATACAGCAATACAAAGTCAATAGAGGTTCTAAACCATCCCTTTACTATCCAGAAAACATAAACTATTTTGACTGGAGTTAGGCTTTAACTATTTTGTGCTGCTATAGATATTTTGTTAGATGTGCTTTGTCAGTGCTTAAGCATTTACATTTGTTTTTCAACTTTTTGTTTAGCCATTACTGCTTTACAGTATATGCCACTCCCCCAAAAATGTGTGGTTTTAATTTTGATGTCTAATGTATATTGTCTATTTCTCCCCAAATTCCGAAATTTTTAAGGGTATGTAAATACCCCAGTGCCTCCAATCAGCTTTGACTACAGGTGAACTCCAGGTGAACTCTCAATGGAGATTCTCCATTGAGAGGTCATGAGTTTGAAGAGAACACGACCTCGTGGCGAATCAGAAGGCTGTTCTCGCTTAAATGTTTTGTAAACGAGAAAGGCCTGATTCGCTGCGAGATCGAAATTAAAAATTACGCTCGCTTATCCCCAATGACCAACTTGAAAACAGAAACACAAAAATATTTTCAAATGTAATAAACTAATAAAAATGTCTTTATCCAAATAAACCTATGTTAATATAGTCTACAAATGTACTCAGACATTGGTAAAAAAAATTGTGAATGAGGTGTTAGGATCCCAGTGTGGAAATTGTCATGCTCTAATAACACATTCAACTTATCCAACTTTGATGAATCAAGCATTCACATTAGCTGTGATAATATGTGCCTACTATTCCTTTTATCATGTGATATGACATATCACAGCTTGATGAATCAGTCCCCAAATAGAATGCCAAGTGTGCATAAAATCATATAAGAGGATGATCAAGATATTGTAGTTTGTTTACATGCATGAGATATTGAATGCCAGATGTAGGTGACTAAAGCTGGATCTGTTGTATATCTGTTATCAGTCTACAGCATCTAAAGATTCTGGCAGCCAGCTGATTGTAGGTGAGGAATATATACAGGTGGCATGGTGACCAGTAGGGATGAGCAAGAATGCCTCTGACATTCTTGTGAAAATTTCCTCGAACTTACGTTGGGTACGCAAAATTTCAGCGAATCGATTTCGCGGACCCATCGGAAGATCGAGGAAATCATTACAGTGGGAGTACCGAGGCTGCATTCATGAATGCAGCCATGGGAATCCACCTGTCAGTGTGAGTCCCGCGGCTGTGCTCATCAATGAATCACAGGATGATTCCCACGGCTGCATTCATTCATGATCAGCACAGCCGCGGTACTCCTGTGTTCTTGGATAGACAGCCTCTATCCAAGAACACATACTACAGGGCTGCAAGAGCAATCAGGTCCCAGGGCTGCTCTTGCAGGTCCCAAAAAATTTGATCTCGACGGCCGAGTTTTTAGCTTGAACTTGTATGTTCCCCATTTTTTTTCATGAATCACATCCCAAAAACATACTGGTATGGTAAATTGGCTTCTCCCAAATTGGCTTTAGATTATGCTAGTGGTATACTATCACCTGACAGTATAACCAGGAACTCTAGGCAGAAATATTTGTGTATGACTAAGGAAACTAAATAATGTGATGTTAATCAAAAATTACAGTATATCACCCTACCTACCCTACCTATAACCATATTCGTATTTTCTCTTAGGAGTCTAAGGTTTGGTCACTAATGTAAAATTTTGATGTATTTCATTCCATTACCCAGTACACATAAAAAAGGTTGCATGAGCCTTATCTGAATGTTAGGGAATGCCGTCTAGCCTACTATCTACACCTTACTTAGAGAACAATAAGGAACTGTGGGCTGACAGCAAGACAAGTGCCTAGGCCTCCCTCCCCAGAGACTGGAAGCAGAGACGGCGGCACAGAATGGAAGAGGAGAAATCACAAGCCTGTTGGGAAAATAATAGCCCCTGCTTAAGCATTGCATACAGGAAGGGTGTGAACAGGATCTCAGTACAGCTGCACAGCTAATAATGTCTGTTCCCACACTGTTTGATGTGTGGGCATATGGCATTTTGTGCCCTGAGATAAACACGCTGTCACATTAGGTTTTTTTAATGTTACACATACCTTTGGAATGCCCAGTCTGAACACTGACTGTTACTCTAAATATGAATGACCTAATCTGAATATTGGACGCTCCTTTTTCTACTTGCTTCATAATGCCTGTAATCTGCACTTCTTTTTTTTATATACTCTAAAATGATTTTTTCAAAACTGATTTTTCCACTAAGTCTTATCTTTACCATAATCCCCCAACACACACACCACTCATCTCTTTTTTTTGAAAACCTAGAAAAATATCTATTTGTTATAAAATAACAGTCCTTACCAAAGTGCTCTGTGATCATTACACTAGAGCCTTGCTTGAGATACAGATACAGTGCCGCTTAGGTGTTTTGTGGAGCAACATGCTGCTCTTTAAGCCAGTAACAGCTGGAAACAAGAACACACCAACCTTGGGTAAGACTGTTCCTTCCTATTAAAAGGGTAAACATATCTCAAAGATGGGGGACCAGTGAGACACCAGTAAATGCCAGACAGATATGACATGTCCTCTTAGGACAAAAAATGCATATTTGATGCTAATGGTGCCAATGACTAAGTTATGGGATTTGCAAAAGCCTCATAATATTTAAGATCTTAGTATGAAAGGCAAATATGTCCTTTTACCATAGAAGAACACTTGGTAAGGGCAATGTTAGACTCCAGAAACTTTACCATCTTGGTCCAGATCAGTCTCATGGAAACTTGGCTTAGTCTGTATGGAATTAGTAGGACCTAACAGTCAATGTGAGATATACTGGTGATCAAAGATGTTTTTGAGACCACAAACTTGTGGGATCACAATTTGACAAATGCATAAAAAATGTAAAGATAATAGACCACAGATAAAAGAAAGAAGAGTAGCAAATTGTGAAGCAGCTTTTGGCCACCCTGTCTTACAGAGGATTATATTGAATCTGACACATTTTCATATGTTGGGTGGTCATTTAAGGATAGTAGAAACAAAAAGGTCACATTAAGCCACACTTTGTCTTGCCTGGTATTTACAAAACTGTTGGAGAGTATTGCAAATCTTTCACTAAGTAGCATAATATTGTACTCCACCATATTTTAAAAGTCATCCTTTAGATCTGGTTGGGTACTGCCAAATTTTGCCAAGAGGTACAAACATATATTAGTAGTTCCTAACAATGCCACCTGGCATCCAGAAGCAATACCTCACAGAAACTAAACATCTAATGTAAAAACAAAAGATTTTAGCTGACATGTTTTCCTATAGGGGTACACAAAATTACCATTTGAACTTTTGTATAGAAGACATTTGGCGACTCTTGGATATAGTGAGCATTCCAGAGCGAGGGTCAGTGATGTCAGCTACGAGTTATACCATCGTAGTGTACAGTTACTAGTTTTACCAGTAATGGTCAGAACATTTGTGGCTGTTCAAATTGTTTTATTCTATGGACTTGTTGTGTAAAACCCACCAAACTATGTGAGTTTGCTACCTTGCTGGAAAAATGCACAAACCTGCAGTGCTTGTCCTTGTGTCCCTGTCTCATACATTTGTACATTTTTTGAATTGAGCCTGGTGGTTCTCGTCTCATACAGTTAAGCCTGGTGATCCTATATATATATATATATATATATATATATATATATATATATATATATTTGAGACACCTGTGCCATGGCATTCCATGGAAACTTGTTCTATGTTTACCAAACCTTTAAACATACATAACAATTAATGCTTTTAAATATTACTCTCAGCTGCTGGCACAGCTGTGCTGCACACGTTGGTGTCATCTAATTAGAGGTTTAGTCTTTCTAAAACATTTCCGCCAGATAGTATAAGACAAGGCTAACTGACAATAGGGGTAATCTCTAGTACTTCCTCCTGGGATGTTTCTCAGACAAGTCTACAAGGGACTTCCCTGTCCAGCCTTGATAACAAAAAAAAGCAATGAGCTTTTTTTGTGAAAACAAACAATATATCTTGAAGGAGGTCAGTGTGTTTGTGGTAAACATTCATGAAAATGAGTTTGCATTTTCTTTATTGACAATCTTTCCTGCAGCCTTGTGGGAATTGTGTTCTACTGACAAATGACTATTATGTACTAAGCTTCCCTGTTACTTTATATTTTGGTTTCCTGTATAAAATGTATTATACAAATCAAACAACCTTTTTATACCATTAAATATTCCTAATGTCAGTTCTGAAGATCCCATCATTTTCCTTAACAGGATGAGAATTCCAGAGTATAGTAATCACAATAGGAACATTTCTGTAGCGGCAAGTTCCATAAACTTGAGAAATACAAGTTTAATTGCTATGATGTCATTGATTTGGTCAGTGCATAGTATCAAAATATTCTAGAATAAATAAAACTTGTTCACAAGTAATACCACTGAAATCTGCTTAATGAGTGTCTAGAATAAAGCTTGTGAAACAAGAATATACTTTAGAAATTCAGGAGAGCACTTGTGAATCACAAGGTCACCTAAAGTCTGTGGATCTCCATTCTGTGGATCTGTCATCCTGCCCGATATGTCACTAAAAACATGACTGGTATCATAGCTTCAATATTAGGCCTACTACTTCCTACCCCCACAGTTCTGCCAGATTCTAAATCAATATGAATGAGTATAATCATCCAGGTTATATAGCATATATATTAGCAAAAGAGAAGCTGTCAGCAGAAATACATGGGTCTACCATGACTTCCACCTGAAAATACTAGATGATTATCTGTCTCTATCTAGTTGCAGGAGAAGTCACAATAAATTCCAAACTCTAAATTAGTATACAGTGAGAGAAAGAAGTATTTGATCCACTGCTGATTTTGTATGTTTGCCCTCTGACAAAGAAATGACCAGTCTATATTTGTAATGATAGGTTTATTGTAGGTGTGAGAGACAGAATAACAACAAATGAACCCTCAAAAACCCAGTGCTCAAAAGTCAGAGTGAAATAAGTATTTAATCCCGTATTAACCATCTGGAGACTGGGTAGGCCACTTCAGGACCTTCATGTGCTTCTTCTTGAGCCACTCCTTTGTTGCCTTGGGCGTATGTTATGGGTCATTATCATGCTGGAATACCCATCCACGACCCATTTTCAATGCCCTGGCTGAGGGAAGGAGGTGCTCACCCAAGATTTGACGGTATGTGGCCCCGTCCATTGTCCCTTTGATGAGGAGAAGGTGTCCTGTCCCCTTAGCAGAAAAACACCCCCAAAGCATAATATGTCCACCTCAATGTTTGACAGTGGGGATGGGAGTCATAGGCAGCATTCCTCCTCCTCAAAACACAGCAAGTTGAGTTGATGCCAAAGAGCTCAATTTTGGTCTCATCTGACCACAACACTTTCACCCAGTTCTCCTCTGGTCATTCAGATGTTCATTGGCAAACTGCAGATGGGCCTGTACATGTGCTATCTTGAGCAGGGGGACCTTGCGGGCTCTGCAAGATTCAGAGTGCAAACGTACAAAATCAGCAGGGGATCAAATACTTATTTCCCTCATTGTATATGTTCTAAGTTTGTGACAGATAGTGGTAGGAGAGTCAAGTAACTAGCATTTTCTGGGGGGATCAACAAAATGTGTCTATGTTTTTATCTAATGACAGGTTTCCTTAAGTATTATTGGATCTTTGGTTTGCAAACACTGGTATCAGAACACCCACAACCCCCTTATATTTAGTATTATTCATGTGTCTTTAATCTTATGATATATTGCTATCTTGATCAAATGGTGACCTGTCATGAGTTTTACTAGGCCTGTGCTCTGCAATTAAAATTATTCCCATGGATTGTAGAACTTTTACTTGGAAATCTATTGGTATAAATAAGATTGCATAGCACAGGGTCTGGCTGGTAAGAAGTTTGAAAAAATAAGATGTTTTTTTTTCCACAAGGGGCCTGGGGATATAGGCAGCATTATCTCCTTGGATCAGAGACATATAAGTATAAGACCGTAGGGCACACTCTATTATGAGTGTAATTGCACAAAATTGCCATTGCTCATTAATGTAACTAGCTGGAAAACTGTCAAACATCACATTATGGTATGTGCATATTGATTATGTTGAATGGTAGATGAATAAATATTTCTGGCTGCATCAACGGAGCTATAGAATATTATTTATGCTTGCATTATTCTATCACTTTCCTTAAAGTCGACTGGGGGTGATTTATTAAAGAAATTTGTTCCCTTACCAAAGTTATTCATCACCATGCCAGTGATAAGGTACCTACATTAGTGCTAGTGTAGTGATAGTTCACTTTGCAAAAACTACCCAATTACATGCAAAGAAAACTGAAGATGCTTGATTTCTGCCTGCACATGGTTTGGATAGTTGAAGTCAGCTGGGTTTAACCTTATTTGCTAAACTATGTAAGATATCCCTTTTAAGGTGATAATTCAGTATGATAAGTAAGAAGATTAAATTCCCTTAGTACATCATTCCCACTATAGAAGCTTCCATTTCTGAACTAGTTCTAAAATATACTGCCTGCCTTGTTGATCTGATCTTCAGCCTTTATTAGTTTGTGTTTTACTTAAACGAAAAGATCATCTTTACATCCTGGTAATTAGCATTCTTTACATTGAGTTCATCCAAGGCAGCTTGCATAACTTTTCAGTAGAAGGTACACATGCAGTAATTTGTATTCCATGTTATTTAAAAAAAACTAAAGATTTGTATAGGTTCTTTTACGTTTTTTTTTATTTTTTTATATTATACATAGTCTATATTAAATAGCTACTTTAATTGGTTCCTATCCAAAACTAATAGTCCAATAATACTGACGTAAAGCGGTCCTAACACTACATTTTTAAGATTATATAAAAGAAAGGCTAGCCCTGTTAAATGATTACTTTTTTTGTGTGTGAGTTTGGGTGATGTGAGAAAAACCAAGAAGGAGTAAGAAAGGAGAAAAGCAATGCCAAATAAAAATGGAATGAAGAAGGAAACCAACCCAGCGTGGGGCTCGGTTTGTGGATGGATCGAGGGCTTGTCATTGGTAAAGATAAAAATGTTTTTTTCACAAAAGTTCAGCTTTGAGTCAAACTACAGTAACTGGTACCCTGTTATTGAGAACTGCCACACAAAGCATGAATAAAATGTATTTTATTTAAATGTAAGTTTGTGTTTACCATCATAAGGGTATTGATGTGCTTCCTTTTTCCCTAATCCTGATTCCTCAGTGAGAGTTCACGCACCAAAAAACATACCGGTCACCCCACAAGACAGTAAATGATTCGTCATATGTGGTGCATTAGGTGTGTTGGTATTTTTAATAAATGTAATTGTGCAATGGATCAATTACAAGACCCCTAAATATGCTTCAAAAAAAGCTGGGTGGCATATTGTTGTAAAAATTAGGGATATGATGACAAATTCCACTGCAGATCCAAACCAGATGTTGTAGACTATTGTCCACATTTTGCTGAGCCCCAGTTTTTCAGAGATTGATGCAGAAATGGCAAGAGTGGTGCAAAGTCAATGGAGATTGGTCCAGGAAGAAAAGTAAAATATTTTTTTTCTGTATAGACCAATAACCATGTCTCAGCAACGGTAGGTCCCATATTTGTAACAAAACGAGTCAAATTTCAGGAAGCAGTTAGTACATAGTAAAAATTGTAGTATAATCTATTACCTCTTTAACGATGCATTCTCTGGGAATATCATCATTATCTTTCCTTCATGACTCTTGAAGAAAGGCATATTAGATGTCTTGACATATCCCTGGCTCTAGACCTAAGTACTAAAGTAATGATAACAGTAATACCCCAGAACATCAGCAATGGCAGCTTCAATACTGCTAACATGATAGGTTTACTTTAAACTGCCATACTTACAAGGCATCCTTGTAAGACAATGGAACATTTGAGTATATGAGTGCTTACAAATGAATTCTGAGTGTCTACAGCAGCCAAAAATTCTACAATTTACACTTCCTTCACTTAGAAAGGGTAACATGGGCCAGTAAATTCTTATTCAATTCTCTTTTTTTACTTTAGTGCATACAAGCTAGGTAAGCCTACAAGTACATTAAGCCTAAAGCCCATAAAAGTGGTGACTATGCATGCAGTCCTCTTCATGGAACAGTACAATCCTTACAACCTGTGTTTCTCCATCCCTTCATGGATTGCAGTCCAAACTTTCAATAATCTTAGCGCCATAAACTGTAGCCAACTAGTGCACATTCTATGCACAGCTAGAAATCCAACAAAGGCAAACTATTAAAGTGGATCTAATCAGTTTATGTTTAAATATTACCAGAAGGTATTGTACTTTAGGAAAAATATGCTTAGGAGAAGTTTTAAACAACACTACTTAATGGAAATGTTTTAAAATGTTGGTTTTATACCATTTCTATGTAGTATTCTCTTTTCTAGTACAGCTTTTGCAATGTGTAGCAGATGTAAGAAAGTGTTTGATACAGCTGAGCTCACAAACGTGGCAGGGATGTTTACATAAACACTTCTGCTAGTTTGAGAGCTGCTATAGGCATTGGCTTAGTCCAGGCTTAACTCTTTTGTGTCTTGCTAGGCCAGCGACAATATTTAATTGTCTATGTGCCAATGACCATGGTGCCACTATTCCGCATTGCTTCTTTAAGCTATTAGATTATTGGATAAGTATTTAGACTTTTTTTATTTAGTATATTATGTATGGTATAATATATATATATATATATATATATATATATATATATATATTCTTGGCAAATCTGATGTACCATTTGAAGCTTCTTTTACTCGAATGAAAAAGTGAGGATGAGCTGTTTTGGTGCCAACCAGTCAACAAATCTGAATAGGCTATTGTGCCTGCTGGTAGTTTGTATTAAAAAATATGAAGTTTTCAGATTCATGCAGTTTAAAATGATCAATGTGGGGAAAATGGGCTCCAGAGAAGTTGGCAGAGCTAGTGGTAATAAGGCCTGTTTATTGTTACACTAAAAAGATCATGTAAAAACTAGTTAGCCATTGTAGTACTTATACATTTTAAAAGCGCTATGGTTTTCAACTAAAAAATACCTAAAAAAATTAACGTACACAAAACTACGTATAAAAAGACTAATAAGACAAACTATTTTAAATCAATGGTATGATGATTAATTGAACTTCTTGAGGCAAAGATGACTAAATGTTTATGCTGTTATACACAGTCCAGGCTTATTTTTAAATTGGCAATTACTAATCCTGAACTATGTTTTAATATTTCACTATTAGCCAACTTACACAGAAATTAATCTTTAGTGTCAGAAAACATTTTACTCTTCATTTACCAGATCAAGCAATGAATAAATAGGAACTTGCTAATACAAATATGCAGCAACCCTGTACAAATATCCACCATATGCAATGCTACATATGAATATCACTGGGAAACACAATTTTTGTTGCATTGTTACTTGTTTTTTATTAGTTTTTGAGTGGTGAATACAGAAATGACCCCAGTTTTTTGCTATCACATTCAGTTTTTATGATACAGGGTACCCTCCATTTTTGTCACAAAACATACAAATTTTCCATACAATGAAAAAATAATGAAATAATAACTTGAATGTACTGTTTATTTAAATTTAATTTGTAAATACAAAGGATTTATTGTTACTCTATGACATTTTTTTTACAGTAAAACAAATTAGTCAGGTAAGCGGTTAAGGTAAAAATTTATGCTTCTAACTTTTCCTGTGTTCAGTGTTAGGACAATCCCACCAGATGCTCCAACAATAGTCAGCCATCATATGTACATCTACCCTGATACCATCCTTCCATGGCCTTCAAATCTTGGTGGAATCATTCACCTTGCTCATCAATGACTGCACCAAGGTTTTCCAAGAACATAGAAAGATGGTTATGCAGAAAATTCACCTTGATGCTCATATTGCAATCATGCATTTTGTAGCTCTCCAAGAGTTTCTGAACAATTTCTGTGTAATTATTTGCAATAAAATTCTTGACAATGGCTTTGAATGATAACCAAGCATTCTTTTTGACTTCTGACATTGTCCTAATGAAATGTTCATCTTTGATGAGCTGCCGAATCTGTGGATCATCAAACACACAGGCTTTTAATTTTTTAAATGAGCATCCAGGAAATTCCAAAATGAGGTACTTGAAACAGTCTCCTTCAGTTGGAAAAGCTTTAACGAACTGCTTCATCAGACCTAGTTTCATATACAGAGGCGGGAATATATTATTCTTTCTATCAACAAGTGGCTCATGTAGAATGTTTGGATCACCTGGTTTTAGAAAGATCTTGGAGGCCAATTCCTTTCCACCCAATGCCTCTCACTAGCTCTGCTGTCCCACATGCACAGATAACAGGGATACTTGGTGTATCTGCGCTGCTGACCAAAAAGGAAGCATACCATTTTAAGGTCAACACAGATGACTGAATTCTGTTGGAGATCTTGCAACAACTCAACGACTCTTTGTCTGCATATTCTTCACAATGAGAAACTGAATCGCCAACTGAAGGAGGACACACTTTAAGCTCCACTTTGAGCTATCAATGAATAGTCGCCATTCAGTTGAATTATAGATTGGAATTCCCAGTTCCTCCAATAACCCCTCCTCCATTAATCCTGATTGTGACTCGGGGTGGATTTTCCATGCAAAAAGCGGTAATTCCAGGTCACACTTGGGATCGCTAAAAACATTTTTACAAAAACACTGTGCTCTGTTAGTGTCTCCCGGCGTCCTGCTGCTTCATGCAGGTTTTAGGGACACGTCTTCTTCCTCAAACATCTTCTACATGTTTTACTATTTTGTAATTTTTTTCTTTAACAGATTATTGTGTTTTTTTTATTTAAAGTTTATTATTAAATTTATTGAATTTATTAAATATTGGACTAATATTAGTTCTAAAGTACTGCAGAAATGCAACTTCTCTGGTTCAAATGTAAGATACCTTTGTTCCTTTTTCAAGTAAGTTTTTCTGACGCAGTCTTGATGCTAGGACTTCTGAAGTCTTCTTTGATAGTCCCAAATCACGTGCAAAATCACTGAAATCATGCTGATCATCAACTCCCTTACAAGTCCTCTTCAGTTTCAAACTCTTCATCATTGTTGTCACCTAGCTCATCACCATAATCATGTTCTTCAAGAGAGGGTAGTGTAGCGTAAAACCGGCACTGGAATTTTATCTGAATGAGCCACTGGGCGTATACCCGATGGTAGACTAGGATACTCTATATTACATTTATTTTTCTTGTTATATCCTGAAGTTTTCACTATACAAAAGTAACAGTCACTGAAATGATCTCCTGTGTCTCTCCAAACCATAGGTATACCAAATGGCATCTTATCACATGTTCCCTTTGTCCACATCCGTAAACCCTCGACACACTGTTTGTACACCTTATGAGGGGCCCAAGACTTGTCTTGATCACCAAATTTAACTTTGAAATATGCCAAATAGGCTTTCTCTACAAATGTGCTGATGTTCACCCTTTGACTGGGAATGGTGAAACTGCCACAGATATAACAAAATGAATCAGGGTTGTTTAGGCACTTACGACGAGAAACAGCAGCGCCAGACATGATCTGAAAGAAAGGAAATACGTGTGTAAGTAGAAAAATATATTTTTCTTATTCACTACGCAAAGCAGTGCATAATCTCTGACCACGCTGTCTTGCGTGTATAGCCAATAAAAATCTGAGCTACTGTAAATACATTGATAAAGCAGTAGAAAAAAAACCTGATGTGATAGAAGAAAACTAACTGCACTTTCAGAATCAGCATACCTATTTTAGTGTAAATAGGCTTATAAATTGAAGTCAACAAAAAATTTGTTCAAAAATGTTTCCCAGTGTATTCCTTTCATATCTAAATACAAAACGGTGCCAGTTCAACTTGCATGCACTTACTCTTTCCTAAGCTGATGATAAAAAGTTAGTGTCTTAAATCATTCATTAGCCATATTCCTTAGTACTTGTTGAAGCTACCAATGGTGGGCACAGAGATGCTGAACTTCCCAAATGTTACATGAATAGAGATTATCTTAAAATGAGAAACAAGGGCACAAGTACCAGAGCTTTAAAAATCCTCCCTGCCCCATAAATTTCTTGGACCATCACTATGGTGAGCTTCCTATTCTGCCAAAAAGATTTGTAGTAGGCAGGAAAAGATGAGTACATTTTCTATGGTGTAAGTAAACCAACTCTCTTACCCTGATAAAATCCTGGTAAATTAAGCTGCGTACACACGGCAAATTTTTCTCGCCCGATAATCGGTATCGGCCAATTATCGGGCGAAAATCTGCCGTGTGTACAGTCGGTCGTCGTCCATCGTCCGACGACCGTCCTGGCGGATCCATGGACGATGGACGACGACCGATCCTAATGAAAGGGAAGGGGAGAGCGCGCAGCAGGGTGCCGCTCCGTCGCTCTCCCCCTCCCCTCTCCATAGAGCATGAACGGTGCTGTATGTACAGCATCGTTCATGCATCGTGCAGTCTTTTCTCGTTGGAAAGGATCGTGAAAGATCCTTTCCAACGAGAAAAATTGCAGGTGTGTACGCAGCTTTAGTCCTGACTAGGCTTGGTGTAACGCACTGAACTCAAGTCTTAAGGCCTTATTTATTAATGCTCTCCTAGACTGGAGAAGATGGATTATCATGGGTGAACATGTGTGATCAAGCAAACCTGAAACGGATTTGGTCTAGGATTGAAAATGTTTGCCAAACAATAACAAATTATTTCAAAAAATCCATTACAGGTTTGTTTGATCACCCAGGTTCTCCCATGATAGTCTATCTAAGCTTTTTTAAACCAGATCCATAGTGTGATTCCTCACTCTGGGCAAAAGGGGATCTATATCCTAAGGTGCGTTTAAGGTAAATCAAATGCGAACGGTAGACATGGTGAGAGTCCAGAAAGTCCAGTCTCAGTGTCTATGTATATGCTCATATAGCCTACCTTCATTGAGCTCTCACTACTTGAGTTCTGGCAGAGAGTAGTACTTTCTGGTGTGGGACACACAAATTCAACATTATTGTTTGGTGCTGCTGACCTTGTATGACCTCCCTGTGAACATTGTGACAGTAAGTAAATACTATTTTAAAATAATAGCTGCTAAATACCTGGATGGTATGAGCTATCACATCTTTTAGACTTTCTGTAAAACAATCTCATTGGAAATAACCTAGGCATAGAAATACAGACAAATAGTAAAATAGTAATTATACTTTGGTAACAGGTTTGAAACATTACCCTGTTTATGTATTCCGTATTGGGCACATGGCCTTATAGCATGTTGTTACCATTATTAGATCCCATCAAAACATTTCTAAAGGAAAAAAAATATAATTGTGTGTGTAAATATTCAAAATCTACAAATACCCAATTACAAATATTCATAATACCTACTAGTAATTAAATATACTGTATTTATCCGTAGCAACTAAGGGTATAAATTTTTTGCAAACCTAGACAATTTCCTTCTTTACAAAATTATTACATTGGTTGTTTGACATGAGAACTGCATTCTCATGAAAGCAGGATGAAAAGAAAACTTCTCTAAAAGAGACACAAACTGATTTTGGGGTGGGATGCTAAAACCTCTTTTTATATTTTGCTGCTGGAAAAATTCCTTCCTTGTGACAAGACAGGTATTAAATAGGAATCCTTCCAACAATATACATACAGTTTAAAACAAAAGAAGTTCTAATTATTCTCTACCTTATCTAAAAGTGCAAATAAAATTTTGGATGTATTATTTTGCAATAAAAGGTTCCTGTTTTTCTTATTCAGAAAAGTTTTACCCCCAAAAATGAACACAAAAATATTGAACACATTAACAAAAGATACAATGGCAGGATGTAAAAACTACATTCCTGCTGGAACAGATTAGAGTTCACACTTGTGTGCACATGTGTTGTCATGCATTGTGCAGCACTTTCATTTATTTGGGCTTCCTAGCACACAAGAGCACACCAAAAAAGGTGAACGGGCCTTTTTTTCTACTGCATAGCACCACAACAGGCAATAATGCAATACTATGCTTTTCAATGCTCATCCATTGGCAAGGTGCATTGGGGGTGTAATTCAAAATGAAAGTGCATTATGCATGTTACCATGCGTTTTGATATTGCACAGAAGTGCACAGAAAAGATGTGAACCCAACCTTAGGTGTCAGTAGTGATGAGTGAGAATGCCTCTGACATTTTCGCCAAAATTTCCCCGAACTTCCGATGGGTCCGCGACATTTTGGTGAACCAATTTTGTGAATTCCATTGAAGTGCTGGTTCCCACGCTCCCTGGGTTGATAAGTACAGCCTGGGAAGCGTGGGAACCTATGGTCACAGCTGATTGAAAGCACATGAGTAGTTCCAATCAGCTGTGACTGCAGGCGAACTCTCAATGGAGTTTCTCCATTGAGAGTTCATCTGAGTTCAATTCCCACGGTCACCGGGCTGATAAGCTTACAATCAGCTGTGACTGCAGATGAACACTCAATGGAGTTTCTCCATTGGGAATTCATCTGAGTTCAGATTCCACGGTCAATGGGCTGATAAGTACAGCCCAGGGAGCGTGGGAACTTGTTGTCACAGCTGATTGGAGGCACGCGAGTGCTTCGAATCAGCTATGACTCCAGGCGAACTCTCAATGGAGTTTCTACATTGAGAGTTCATCTGAGTTCGGCGAGAACACAATCTTGTGGTGAATCACAAGGCCGTTCTTGCTTACATGTTCTGTAAGTGAGAAAGGCTCGATTCGCTGCAAGATCGAAATTAAAAATTTCACTCACTCATCCCTTGGTGTCAGCTAAAAAACCTATATCTTAGGTCTTTACAAAATTTAAGTAACATTTAAGGCCTACTATTTTCGGGTTTACAATGGATAGAACAAGAAGTGATCCTGAGTATTTTGTCAACAATTTGTTTATTTAAATATATCTTCATATTCTAAAACATATCCTATACATTAAAGTATTTTTCCAGGGTATACTGTAATATACTGTACTTTATAGGAATGCTTAAGGCAGTCAAATTATACAATTGTAATCAGTAAAAACATTCATTTTAGAATTAAGTGTATTGCCTATTTTAAATACATTGTCTTTAAATAATTAAAAAATAAATACATGTTTTTAATTTTCTTCTGGCAACCCGACATCTCGTTTTGGTATGCACATTTGTAAGACTTTCCGGTTAACTTTTTACCAATCGACCTCCAGGCTTTATAGCTTAGCGCCTTACCACATCTAAATAACAGTTATTAGAATGATGAGTGTAGCCAAGCTGTCTTGGCTTCATTATTCCTTGTAAGGTCCTCTCCATAAGTTTTTTTTTAAACACTTTTTCCTTTTACCAAAATCACATTTTATTATTTCAGTCTTCCACAAACACCACATACATAGTTCTAACAAAAACCACAGGTCTCTGGTGCAAAATATAAGCTCGGGCCTTAATAATCCCATCCAAGAACCTCTGCCTATCCTGTTTAACCCTAAAAGGTAGTCATTTATAGAAAGCCAAAAGGAATCTCAGAAGGTTTTGGTGATAGACTGGGCAGCAGTTAAAGTGGGCCGACCACTGAGGGATGATGTGTGCTGCCATTGCTGAACTCAATAATTCTAATTGCCCAGATGTAAAGCTGATCTTTTGGTTTAAGTGGACTTAGTCACCTGAAACACAGATGTGGATGACTGCAGTAAGCTAAACCCCTGAGTGAGGTCAAAGTAATTTAGGCCGAGGATCAGGAGACCAACTAGGCAAACTATATTTTAGAAGGAGGACAGAAATGACAACTCGCATCATCTCTTAATGTAGGGACTACTATAATTAAAAAAAAGAGCAATAGGTAAAATCATCCCTATAGGATGAACTTATTGCCCTATCCCATAATAAACAACAGACAGGTCCACTTAAAAAATGGATAATGAAGATGTAACCAGAAAATAAAAAAGTTATGGTAAATAAAATCAAAGGTTAGTTTTAAAACTAATAATGTTTTGATAGGCAATGCTTCTAACTATGCCATAATACCACACTGTCTGTAGATAGTCGATTTGCTTTTATAAGGGAAAAGCTTGGCACTACTGTAATAAAATATTGGCATTAAGAAATACTGTTTATCTTAAGTCAATCATTTTACCCTCATTTTGTTTTCCAATTACATCGCTTCATACCAGTAAATACAACTAATTTGTTACAGCTAGACAGGAAATTTTGGACGTGCGCTTAACACAGTGGACTAAACAGCTGAGCTTTTTCAGAAGTGGGAGAAAATCAGATGGCCTCATTTAATACATACAGCTTGCTGGCTCCACTGTAAACACATTGATTTTATTGCTTTTCCTGTCAGTTTGATGTTTTAATAGTTTGTCCTAAAGCATTTGACACATCTGAAACGCATGACAGAAAAGAAAAGGCTCTTTTTCTCTTTTTTAAAAGTGACCTTCACGCGACTGTAATATTTTGTTGTTTTAGTCTGAAAAAGACAGTTTTGCAGGGTGTACTGGAAAATATAGAGTTAAACAATAGCATTTATTGGTTAGCAGAGTACATTACAAGCTTTCAAGACAACCCAGGTTTCTCTCTCATTCCTGTAAAGTGCCTTGTTAGCCAATTAAAGGTTTAATTTTACACTTCAACTTCCTGCTACTAGCCTTGGCTAACAGTGAAAAACTCTGCTAATGAATAGTTTTTTCATTCATACCTCTCAAAGGGAAAAGCAGGAAGATTCTGACACTATTTTCCATATGTATGAAATGGTGTGATGTACACTGCCTAGCTGTAATCAAACGGAACATGCTGGATTTATTTTTGCAGGATCCTTAAGCAAATTCTGTGCTAACCAATGTCACAGTTTCATAAATAATCATTATTATTATCTACATCTACAACTGTGTTCAGAACAACAGCAGTGTGTTTAAAAAGATGAATAAAGCTCAAAATCCTTGTAATAGCTTTCAGTTCCATACACACACAAGGCATTGGAAACACTGCACATTCTATTCTGAGTCAAAGCAAAAAAAATGGTTCAATTTGAGTTATTCCTTTACAGAAAATGAAGAAAAGGAAATATTCGGCTGATCAAAATAATAAGAGTGTCTGCATTCTGCCTTATAAACTCCAACATTCACTGTATAAACTGAACAATGTTTCAAGATTGTCCTTTCTTTTCAATCAGTGAAGTAATATTTAGTTGTATAACCACCGTTTCTGAGAACTGCTGCACATTTATGTTACATGGAGTCTAACCAACTTCCGGCACCAGTGAACAGGTATTCCAGTCTAGGATGAATGGATTACATTTAACAATTCTTCTGCATTTCTTGTTTTTTTTTTTCCTCATAAACAACACTTTTCATGTCACCCCACATCTTTTCTATTGGATTTTTGGTCCGGGATTGGGCTGGTTGCTCCATAACGTCAATCTTGTTGATCTGGAACCAAGATGTTGCTTGTTTACTGGTGTGTGTGGGGCCATTGTTGTTGAAACACCCATTGCAAGGGCATTCCCATTTTGGAATAAGGCAATATGACCTCTTCAAGTATTCAAACTGGTATGCGATAAAGAGGCCCAATACCATAGTATGAGAAACATCTCCATAATATGATGTTTATGCCACCATGCTTTACTGTCTTCACATTGTACTTTGGTATGAAATTCAGTGTTTGGGGGTCATCTGACAAACTGAAGCTCCTAGAACCCAAAACAACTTCATTTTGCAGGAGCTTCTTGGTGATACGTTTACTTCCCATTGGCGTCTTCTAATTGTCACAGTACTCAAAGGTAACTTTAGACCTTCTTTGATCTTCCTGTAGTTATTTTGGCTATTTTTTTATCCAATCAAATGGTAGTTTTTCATTTTTTTACATATCTTTCAGGTTTTGATTGACATTTTAAAGCATTTGGAATCATTGTAGCTGAGCAGCCTATCATTTCTATACTTTTTTATATATTTTCCCTTCTCCAATCAACCTTTTATTCAAAGTACTGTGTTCTTTTGAACAATGAAATTACCTATTTTTAGAGAGTAATGCACCATAAACATCATGTACAACATTTGCCGCTTTCCTTCTTTAAATACACCTTTTTTTTCACAGAATGAATGACCTCACTAATTGAACTCCCCAGTGCTATTATTTCAATTTTTTTTATTATTGATTCAACTACACAGAATCAGCAGCATGCATGTCAGGTCTGTTGGTTTTCTATTACTCTACTACACTAGAAAGTTATTTGGCATGTAGAAATATATTTTCAACCAAAACCAGTGATTGATCAGATTAGTTATGTTGGATTGCTATTATTCTAAACACAAGTGTACATGGATGGGGCAATGTAACATGAATTAAGAAAATATTTTTAGCAAGCAACAGAAAGTTTGACTTTTACATGTGAAAATACTAGTTTTAAGTGCTTTAGTAAGGATAGACGAGGCATAGGTGGGGCAATTCATCCCCTACTTCTAGCATAATCTGTGGGGCTTGGCTGTTAATTTATCAGCCATGTCCTGTTGTATGTCTTGAGGAGTGCTGATAATAGCTAACAGAAACACTAACAGAACTTCTAAGACACAGGACGGAACTCCTAAGGTGTTATTCCCCAAAGAACAGAAAAGGATTGGCTGTCAATCTAAAAAATCCTTGCTTGATACTGACAACAGTGTGCACTCAGGATACTTGACTATTGGGTCTCTTTTGCTCCTAAGAAGATTTCTAAGCAATAATGCATGCTTTCTAGTAATGGATGAGTGTGTAATTACATTCTAGGTGTTTAGAAAGTGCTATTAGCTTGTTTTAAAGCAACCTCTCAGCTTGATGAAATTTAAAGTAGAAGTGATCTGGGCTAAGATGTAGGCTGCCCTCCACAGTTCCCAAGCTCTTTTGCAACTCAGGTGAAGTATACTAGCTCAGGATAGTGAGCAGAGGTTGATTAGTAAACATCATGGTCACGTTTCTTCCCTCTGTATTGTAGAGAACCTGGTTGTGATCAGAGCAGGAGTGTCAGACCTTGATTGGCCTTGGTGCAGGGGAGACACCAGGGTCCTAGAAGAAATCTAATATCTACATAAAGAGGACCATAGCATTCACACCATTATTGAAATCACATAGGAGTAGCCTCTTGTGATCTCAGGTTAAATAGAACAAACAAAAAAAAGTTTGTGTTTTAATAATACCAAGATAAATACATAAACAAATGAAAAAGGACCCCTGAATGCACACACATTTAACATGCTGGGACATTTTTTTTTTCCAACTGATGCAGAGGCATTTTCTACTACTGACCTCCGACACAGGGCATTTATTAATTTCACTGAACTAGGGATATATATTGCTTCTACTGATTCCAGGGGCTGTTTTAATTTTATTGATAACTGATGCAAGTGCATTTTTACTCTTCCACTAATCACTGATGTAGGGGCGTTTATTAGTCCCTCTGACCACTGAGGAAGGGGCATTTTTTTACCGATAGATAGGAAATCTGTACTTGGTACGGCAATAATTTGTTTCATATTCACCACTAACATAGGTGTCTTGGCTCCCATTGGCTGGTAATGCAGGAGTATATTTTACTCCCCCTGACCCCCCCGACTTGAAAAGCTTGGGGACCCCTGAATCATAGCCACCATCTGCTTCACACAATAAATATAAATAATAAGCAGAAAATGTATGCAAAGGATACACAGTGACAGTCTCTTTTAGTTGTTTAATAATAATACTAGGCACTGTGCATAATATGTATACGTACCTTAGCCAACTTCTTTTTGTTCTGATCTGTCATCTGTTTTTCCTCTCTTTGTATCTCAAAAAATGTTTATCTAAATTTTAATTTTTTTTTAAAAAAATCTGCTTAATTGATGGATTTGAATTATCAGACACAAATAAATATTCTGTTCCCTATAAAGTGGATGATGTCAGAGTGCCTTCAGTATTCCAACCAAGGGGGCGCCGATTTTTATTCTTGCCCAGGACATGAATTTATCTAAAACCAGTCCTGTAATTGGAATAGATATTTCATATTTTTATCTGTTTGGAAATTACACAACATTTTTGGAACTATTAAAATGCAGAGCTGTTGTACAACATAAAATATGGCAGAGAAATTTGGCAAAAGCACTGTATATACCAACCAAGATAGCAAGAATTTGCCCAAAGATCTTCCTTGCCAGGCTTTTTGCCTCTAGGTACCATAACAGCCTTGTCGGATACAAACTAGATGCTTGGTTCACATCTTAGTTGAAAAATACCTTTCTTTGCTCCTCTAATCATTTTGGCATTTGGATTGGCTAATAATTACATAACCCCCCCCCCCCCCCCGGACCCCTGAATCATAGCCACCATCTGCTTCACACAATAAATATAAATAATAAACAGAAAATGTATGCAAAGGATACACAGTGACAGTCTCTTTTAGTTGTTTTACATTCTAAAGAAAAACTCCTTTTTGTTTCTTATTATAGCCACCACCTTCTGCAATTTCCAGATTGATATAGCCTCTAAATCACTGGAAAGTACAACATATATTTTTTAAAATATTACTTTTATTACCATATATTAATATTATTTAATATTTTTCAACAGTATTTATATAGCCCTAACATAATACTAGGCACTGTGCATAATATGTATACGTACCTTAGCCAAATTCTTTTTGTTCTGATCTGTCATCTGTTTTTCCTCTCTTTGTATCTCAAAAAATGTTTATCTAAATTTTAATTTTTAAAAAAAAATCTGCTTAATTGATGGATTTGAATTAACAGACACAAATAAATATTCTGTTCCCTATAAAGTGGATGGTGTCAGAGTGCCTTCAGTATTCCAACCAAGGAGGCGCCGATTTTCATTCTTGCCCAGAACATGAATTTATCTAAAACCAGTCCTGTAATTGGAATATATATTTCATATTTTTATCTGTTTGGAAATTACACAAAAAATTTTGGAACTATTAAAATGCAGAGCTGTTGTACAACATAAAATATGGCAGAGAAATTTAGTAAAAGCACTGTATATACCAACCAAGATAGCAAGAATATGCCCAAAGATCTTCCTTGCCAGGCTTTTTGCCTCTTGGTACCATAACAGCCTTGTCGGAAACAAACTAGATGCTTGGTTCACATCTTAGTTGAAAAATACCTTTCTTTGCTCCTCTAATCATTTTGGCATTTGGATTGGCTAATAATTACATAACAAAATCCCATAAATGCACTCCAGGAAGATGGTATGGTATACTAAGGCTGTACTTAGGAAGAAAAAGTCAAGTTTCAACATTTACCATTACGGAAATTCATGTCAGTGGTTTTCATCGCTTTTTAAAATTAAACTTTTTTTTCCAGAAAACAATTCAATAAAAAGCCACAAAAAATAAGAACATCGTTCCTGTACAGGACATGAAAGAAGAACCAACTTGCATGTTTTTCCTGTTCATAAGTTGCCTTTTTATTACAGCTTTAAACATTTTCTCAGGAGGCTGAAAACATCAAACATAAAACAAGGAGAAAATAAGATTTGACATCATGATTTTTCCATTAAAACCAGTCCTGCATGGTTTTTTTTCCCAATTTCACAATGGCTTTCTCTGTTTCTAACTGAGCATCACAGAATTCTTATTTGCTGCATGATTTTTTTATATATATCTTTTTTACAAAATAAGTCAGATTTAAACTAACTGAATATTTATTTTGAAAAACATTCAGATCAATTGTCCAAAAATAGTGTGAAATCGAAACCTGAAATATCTAATCTATATTATATTGAAAGCTGTAAAGTGCATGTTGTTCTGGAATCAAAGATATGGCAGCAGCTAACCATAACTATTGCCAATGTTTTCTCTTGCTTGCTTGGATAAGAGAAAGATGAGATATGTATTAGTTTGTAGCCTCAGTGAGTCTTATATTACTTTCTAAGGTTTAGAGGTGTACCTAGGGGTTGGTAAAACTGGAATCCACCTGGGGTGAAGGCCCAAGGGGTTAGGGGGTACCATTGTTGCAGGGATTACAGTTATGACCTACTGCGTCTTTTCTCTTCATACGGATTTTTCAATGCAACACATAAGAGGACATATTGTCCACAATGATGCAGTCTGCCAAAAATAAATCAAGATCCATTGGGCCATCAGGTAAAGGGCATGGAAGGCTATAGCTGTAACAAAGGAAAAGGGGGGGGGGGGGCAATTGCAACTCTGCCTCTTTCTTCAGATAGCCCACCTGTGCTGCCAGGCTGTTGTATGGCACTGCACTCCAGGGATAAAGTGGGGCAGAGCTTGTCTTTAGCATAGAGCTTTTATTTTGGACAGGGAATGGCCCTGCTCTTCCCCATTGCTGCCTGTCCATTCTTGCTGTCATGGTATAGAGTTGGGGGGAATCCTCTATTCTCCATACTGTTCCTAAATGTTTCTCTTCCGGAAGAGGGTACCAATAAATCTCTTTGTCAAGGACACAAGAGGCACTCAGAGAACCCAAAGCAACCACATATTTTCCTCTGCAAATGGTATCCGCCAGGTGATTTGCCATTTTGCCAGCAGATTCTTTTGCTTGATTACTGGCTTGAAGGTCTTTGGTAAAAGGCATTTTTTGCAAACTCTTGCCAGTGTATTTTGTTCAGTGTGCAAAGGTCATTTATGGTCTGGTTAATATAAAATATTGGGTGGGTACATTGATTCATGATATATTTATAATATTTAATACATTTATTCACATGCCCGGGACGTGAGGCCAGGGAATGCAGATGCCGGCCAGGCATTGCCGGAGGATGCCACGGGCTCGTGGGGACCAGGTAGGCCCTTTACAATTCTACCCCATATGTGGCTGAGGGTTACTCCTTTTGGTACTGAAAATGAACCCCCAGTTACACTCAGGAATTCTGCCAGGTAGGTTAATGCAGAAAAACACCTCCAGAAGAAATACTGTGTCATCTAGTGTCCTGTGCATTCTGTGTTACGTCAAGCAACCTGGGCCAGATTGCCTCTATGAACCAGAGAACAATTCCCTCCTTTTTTATGGAGATGAGGAAACAAATGCAACCACATCTAAGAACTGACGTTTACCTTAAATTCCCATACAGGCTTTAACTGAATACAAGCGGTCCAAATCAATTTCTTGCACATGGCTGCTTTTGGAAGAATTGCACTACGGCATGCAAATGTGTTACCTGCTGTACGCTTTGCCACTGCTGGGTGCCTTGTAGCAGTTTGCTTTGTGTTCTGGAGTGGCCAACCACACATTTTTCCACTGCAAATATGAAAGGGCCCTAAAATTTGACAACTGGTCCTATTAGCTATTCCAACAGAAGCGCCTTGATCTTTTTAGCAGTTATTTTCTCCATATAGAATAGTATGATGTTACCTGAATTCTGTGTACTGTATACTGCTTATTGCAATTTAAGAACTAGAATTATATTATGTCAGTGTGCCTGCCATACATTTCCACTAAGGAGACATGCCAGAACACTTCATTCTATGTGTGACATCAGAATTTGTATGTTGTATCTATTGTAAAGACAGGGAAAATACGTTAATTATGTGGTCTTAAGTCCTGTCATCTATGTATCTGGAAATACAATTTAACATTGAGCTCTGAAAGAGATTCATTCATTGAAAAAGAAAACAGGAAGGGGAGTAGGAGGCAGTATAGTCATGTTGCTTATTTTTGTGACCGTATGAAGCCTGCCAAACATTAGCTTAATGGCTGAAATGATTCTTCATCACGTGGAAGCAAAGCAACATCTTTATTAAGTTAAAAGCATTTACAATAATGTATTCTAAGCTTTCCATTTTTCTTTCAATGCCTTCAACAAAGGGATTTCCTGATAGGCAACAGAGAAAGTTTCCTTATTTAAAAATTCGCTGTGTAAGTTAAATGTTGCAGGGTTGTAGACACATGGATGCCACACTAGAGATTTCTTGCGGTAATGTTATTTTATATTAGTTAGAAAGGCAACATTGATAAATGACCTGAACGCTGATTTGAAGAGAAAAAAAATGTAATCATAACATAATTCTGTATTTATGGACCAAAAAAAATGTGTGAACTGCAGATAGGGAAAAGCATTTGTGGACATTTCCCTCACAGCCTTTGCTGATTGCTTTGCATGATTTCTCTTTCATGGATACGCCCTTATATTTAAAGTGGACCTGTACGGAGAAATGATGCAAGACATTGCCAAACTTATTGTAAAGAATGCGGAATGCCTGGATGCAAAGCTGACCTTTGGTTACAGTCAGTTTCAGAAATTCAGAAAGTATTAAAAGCAGAAGAATAAAACACCAAACAGACAAAGAACCAAATTAGAAATGTAGGTTTACTAAATTTGTTAGTATAGGTTCAATTTAATTTTTTATTCAAATCTGTGCCATTGTATTATCGTTGTATACTGTTTAACATTTAATGTTTTGGGGTGCCTTCAGTATAAATGGCTCCCCAGAATAACAAACATACTAATATGTATGTATGCATTTCAGAGGTGCATGCTAAAAAATGCATTTACCATTTGTCATATAATGCAGTTTCACTTCTGATATTAGCAGATGTCCTAGGAACCAGAGTAGCATTTGTCAGCAAAACAGCAGTAAGCATATTCACTGTTTATTTAATGGTATGTCTTGTGTTTAAAAGTTTACTGCAGTGACAGGATCACTTTATTGAACTGATAACTGGGTAAAATAGTAGTCTTATATATTATTATTAAGCTGTATTTATAAAGTGACAATATATTATGCAGCACTGTACATTAAATAGGGGTTGAAAATGACAGATACAGTACAAGCAATGACAAAGGAGGACACTGGCTAAAGAGCTTACAATCTAAGAGGTGGGAAGAGTACT
>NC_092861.1:85670053-85674101 GCF_032062135.1 Pyxicephalus adspersus | reverse complement strand
TTCTTCATGGAAAAATAAGACATCCCCCTGAAAATAAGACCTAGGTTATATTTTGGCATTTCAAAAAATATAAGACAGTGCCTTATCATCGGGGAAACAGGGTATATGCCTATGCTTTCAGTTGCACAAGTAGTTGTAAATTTAGAGAGCATATGCAGGATGCAAAACTGTGGATGAAGGATATCCACAAATCACTGCACCTTTTGTAAAATCATAAAGCCAATCCAGTGTATGGGTATTTAATTTCTATGTCATCCACTGTAGATGCATTTCACAGAGCTCTATCGTGTAAGTGTGTAGTATTGGTGCGGGGGTTAGGTGACTCTCTGATATATTAATCAAATTCTAACTTTCTAACATCCAAGGCAACAGTTTAAATGTTACTGCTGGCTGTGAGAAACAAAGAAAGTATGGACATTCTTTACATAAGAATGTCTGTGTGGAAGATACACCAAGGCACGTAGTGTGTGTGTGTTTGGGAACCTCACCATTACATTACAAATGGGCAACCAAATTTTCCCAGGTCAACAGCTTACTAACCAAACAAGAGTGAACAAGAGGTAGTCCAATGCAGCTGTGATTGCATAAAAAAGGATGTCCTTGGAAGGTAGGCTTCTTTACCTATTTCTTCAATAGATTGAGGTCTTTCTTGATTTTTTTCTTTCTTGATTTTTTCTTTATACTTTAGTGCTTCCTATCTAAACCTTTAATGTATTTATTGTTTTCAGTGATGTCACCCATTTCCCTTCTTTTTTCAAGACTAAATATTAGAATAGAGATATTAAAGTTACTTCAACCTTTCTCCCTCAGGTCTTTCACTACTTTTGTTCACCATCTCTGTATGTGTTCTATCTTATTATTTCTTTTTTTAAGTGGGGTCCCTTTTAATAGACAGTATTGTACATATTGTATTAAAGTATTGAACATATTGTATTAAACAATTGTTTAGGAAAATAAGAGCCTCCATCTACCTGCTAATGATAAACACCTCTAAATCTTTCTCTGCTGTAGTTCCAGACACTTTACCCCTAATATTGTACATTATCAGAAAATTTTGTTTTTTGTTTTTTTTTTGCATAAAAGCAATATTTTGTATTAGGAACAGTGCGATTGCAGTTTCCTCACTTTAATCAATGCTCTAGAAATTCCAAATCATGTTCCATATTACAAACACCTGCAGAAATATGAATGTGATTTTCCTGCAAATCAGAGCAGCCAATCAAATTTCAGGTGAATGCTACCTTTCTGGCCTTATGGAAAAATATTCCCCTAACTGCACTCTTTGCTCTTCCAATGAAATAATAATGACTCGTTATTCACATGGCTCCAAGACTTTTCTACAGCTTCCCCCACTCTCTAGACCTCTTTTCCTCATCCTATTAGGCTTGCTCCTACTTTCTGCACATTTAACAGTACTCAAAACTCATCTTTACAAACTTGCCTACCCATCTTCTTCTGTCTTCTAAAAACCTCACTACTCACTCACCATTCCAGATTATCCCTTTTGTCCGCTACTTCCCCTTCATCTTAAATTGTAGGCTCCTTC
The DNA here is from genome assembly GCF_032062135.1 of Pyxicephalus adspersus. Taxonomy (NCBI): domain Eukaryota; kingdom Metazoa; phylum Chordata; class Amphibia; order Anura; family Pyxicephalidae; genus Pyxicephalus; species Pyxicephalus adspersus. The sequence continues at coordinate 85,672,555 of NC_092861.1, read as the reverse complement.
GGGCAGGGTCCTCTCTTCCTCCGGTGTCATTGTTTGTATCTGTCTGTCATTTGCAACCCCTATTTAATGTACAGCTCTGCATAATATGTTGGGGCTATATAAATACAGTTTATTATTATTATTTATATTATTATTATTATTATTATTAATAATAATAATAATAATAATAATAATAATATTAATAGCAATACTGATTGAATATAATGACTGGATGAACTTTGCACCTTGTTTAATAGGGTTAGCTAAACAGGAATTTTTTCAACTTCAGTCAAGTAAATAGCACATTTATTTATTTTTTCCAAGCACATTTAATACCAGTTGACTTATAAATGGCTGTGGTAGTGTGGCCACATTCAGTAAATTTGCATTGTGCTGTGCTGATGTCAGGCAGCCTATCTCACTGCAGCAGACAAAAAAAGTGTGCACACTATGATTGTTTATATTTGCACCACCACAATACATGTAGCACATGTAATGCACTGCAGGCCCTCGGGCAACAGAGTGACCGGTGGTATATTAAAGTGGTTCCACGTAAGCATTTACCGATTATAATACAGAGTCTAAGGATACCCCCAACCCTCCAACAGGAAGCTTTGGGATACCCTGCATGCCGTGACTTCCCTAATGAGAAAGTACTGTACTTCCTTATTAGGATACCACCTAATAAAAATATATAACTCCTTATTAGGTCACTGCTGCTTCCCAGCAAACACTAGCCTGGAGAAAACCAGATTCAGTTCTAAATAGCGCAAATTGATTTGCTAATCCTTACCCTGAACCCTTCCCCACCATAAATCACACTGGTCACTTTATAAATTCTAAGTTTTTAGTGATGTGACTAGCATTTCCAACACTATATTACTATATCTGTGCTAAAGTGCAACAGAACAACCTTAAAAATAAGACACTCTCAGCGATTACACTTTGGATTTCTTTGCATTAGTACTTAGAATCAAAAGTGTGTAGATTGAATGTGAAGGGACAAAGTTCAAATAGACAGGTGCATGGTGTGCACTTTATAGAAAGCGGTTTTAAAGCTAAGAACCCAAGTTAAAACCCTACCAAGTTATTATTTGCTGTCTGTGTCAAGATGTAAAGATTTCCAATCAGTTCTTGGTTCTGGAACCACAAGAGAACATTAAAAAATTTTTTACTATATTTCTAGAGCTTTCCCTTTACTTTCTGTCTTGGTGACAGCAACAGACGGCAACAAAAGCACGATCAAGAGCCTAAAACAACACCTTTACATGAACCTGAAGTGGCCTTTCTGTTTTACACTTTTCAAATGTAGAGGTCACTAACAGCAGCTTATATATAACTCTCATCACAAGTTTCCTTTTAAAGATTGACTATTCCTTCTAAGGGCTTTTTTATGATTCTAAAAGGGAACAATGACATGAAAACAAAAGGTTTTTGATAAGTAAGAAAGTTACATACGCTCAAAATGTTGATGCCGGAGCACATACTGCATTAGCTGCTAATGTGAGAATTGAATTACAATTTTATTGCATGGAAAAATCTGCCTGCAGGCCAGTAGAATTCCCCATGAACCAAGAAGCATACTGTGCCAAGTGCCAGTCTCAAAAAGGGCACAGGCACATAACACATTATTTTTACCAGACAGATGGCTTACATCATGGGCATGGTATTGACTCTTACTAACATTTACACCATTTTGTTTTGCATTTTTTAAAAGGCTTAAATATCTTTCAGTCATGATGAAGTTAGTTAAAATAGACAAGACTAAAAAAAAAAAGACAGTTTGCTTTCCCAGACAGTGGGGAAGCAACAGAAGAAAGTGCCGTGCCTGTGCCTGAGACCAAGATAAGCTGGACAGTTGAACGGACACGAGGCACAAATGGTGACCAAGGGACGAAATTCCCAGGGGAACTCAGCATGTGAAAGCACTAGATAGCTCTTTCCCATTTAAAACATACAATCATACTGTAAAACTCTGATACATTCCTCAATTACTGAGCACCATGGTACAAAATCACTTATTAACAGGAGATAAGGAACTAAGATACACAGTCTTTATATAGAATCTTTTATATACACACATACAAACATCCTGTATCAAATCCATGCCCTGATGTTTTGCTGATGTTACTAAATATGTGTTTATTTGTGGTATTTTGCATGTAAATGTTCAGTTTATTTAGAACAGGGTCCCAAAGCATGGTTACAGACACGGTTACGATTATAAAGGATGGTGGTGCAACACAGAAAACAAAAAGGATGTGTTTGTTCATTGATCTAATGTACAGTGCAATACTTTACCACAGTATGAAGTCCTTGAATTTGTGGTATATATATGTATATTCACAAAAAAATTTTTTAAAATATTATGGGAACATGAAGCAGGCTGACACAGTGCCCCTGATTCATCAATAAAATCCGCGCTCGCTGGAAGCGCGAAAGTACGCGCGGCCAGCGATCGCGGTTTACCGCGGTCCGGACTCGAGTGTGCGCGTACACTCGCCTCACTGCCAGCCGGATTCC
>NC_092861.1:85616032-85666998 GCF_032062135.1 Pyxicephalus adspersus | reverse complement strand
AAAGCTGCCGGAGATGCGCGGCTCCGGCCGCGAGCTTTTTCAGTTGCTGAATAGCGCGACGGCGTACGATTTCCGATCGCGAATACGAATGCGCGAGCGATCATCCGATTCTGCTTGATGAATCAGGGGCAGTGGGTAAGTGACGGTCAATAGGGATTGTAGTGCTGAATTGAAAATGTAGAAAATAGTAAGGAGATGCCTCATCTATAGACACAGCTGTCTGTTTTAGAGAAATCAAGCACTAAGTCTGCTGACTTCCTTCTAAAAATGCAAGTTGCCTGGCTGTTGTGCTGACCCACTGGCTTCAATACAAGCTGTTACTTTACCTTGTCACCACCTGTTGTGCACCCACCAGCAATTGGTCCCAGGTCTCATACTGATGTGCGACTTTGTGAAAAAGATGTGCAAATGTATGTGTGCAGATTGCTATATGTGCAATGCCTACAGAAATCTTTACATATATAAATAAATATTACATAAATAATAAATATAACATAAATATTCTAACTAATATTGTTTTCTCCCTTTGCCCATGGTAATTATACCTACTCATATTTAATTTACATCAGTGGATGTTCCAATCTAGGATCCATGGCTTACACTAGGTGGGACACAGCACTGGTCCTCTTTTGTGTGTGGTACTTTGCATGTGTAACCTATTCTCCATAGGTTCTGAAAAGAAGATCATTGTGATGAATGGACCTAATATAGTTAACATGGTGGGGTCCCTTTACCCTGCTGAGATTGGATCTCTTACAACATCAGTCAAGCACAGCAATAACATCTGGTGCTGTGCATCTCTTGGATGCTACTTTTGGTATTGTAAACAGCTTCTGCTTAAATGGAGAGTGATTTAGTCAATATTGTAGGTGTCTGAAATTATTTAACAATTATTAATTTATTCTGACACCTGCACATCTGTGGACAATTCACTCTTTTGGAGATGACGACACCAACTGCTACATGAGAAACGTCCAGTGAGGGGCAGGCAGCAAAGCCACATCCATTTTATAGATTAAATAGTCTATGGGGTTGTGGGTACCAGTGTGCAGTCTAAAAAAGTTGTGAATCAATTTTTTTGAACCATAGCCTATGATTTGGGTCTGGTGATTTAGACCTGCTCTTGGCAAAGACAATAGATATGGTATGAATAGATTTAATTAAAAAAGCCCCCACAAACAGTTTGTAAGTAATTCATTCCCTTATACTCCCAACTTTTAGCCACATTACTTCTGACACTTAATTATTTGCTACGTCCTAATAATTAAAGTGTTTTCACCTATACAGGGCATGAACAGAAGCCACTTAAAATGTATGATACCAGTTGCAAAAGCAGCTTCAATATGTAAACAAAAAAAAGCAGATCCATTTTTTGCAATTAATCCTGACTATGCATATGGGATTCTTGATGCATTGTGTCGGCAGGTACTGCCAATCACTCATCAGTAAGCTGTAAGGAGTCGGATGCCTGAAGAATGTGCTGTTTCTGTATAGGACAATGACCTCCAAAAGAGAAGGAAGCCACCACTGAGACAACTTCCAGTCCTACTGCCTGCCACTGGCTGTTAATGAGCCTTTCAGGACTCTGCGTCTGTTCTCATCAGACTTACTTGTTTTTACAGGCCACCCATTGTTGACATAAGACTTATGTTCCCTGCTAGGCAATAGACATATTCTCAGGCGTTAAGCTTTTACTTGCCCCTTTACCCTCTTGTCATTTTAAGACTTTGCAGGAGCTAGATGTATAGTTTATTTACAACTTAACTGAAAAGAAAAAGATTAGTGAGCTTTGTGTTAAGGGATTTCCTCTGTCACAATGGTTTAAAAATTATTTTAATCTAATTAAAAAAAAAATCATTATACTAGTTAGTCAGTGATGAATGGAGCCACATTTTGCATCTAATGTCACCAAGTATTAGAACTGTAAAAACATAACATAACATATAAGAGTTATCTGAAATAGTTCTTGTGAAGTTAAAGATAACTTTTAGTGATGTAAATTATCAGTAATGACAATTAGCACGTTCCACGACCACTAGAAACACGCTTTGGGGTGTCTAAGGCCGGCAGCGGCATAACTATAAAAATATCAGATATTTTGTTGCTGATACATACTAGTAAATATTGTGATTATCAGTATTGCTACAAATTAGAAACCATGGCCCTGGTTTATTAAAGCTCTCCAAGGCATGAGAAGATACACTTTTATCAGTAAAGCTTAGTGATCCAGCAAACCTGGAATGGATTTCTTAAAAGTGTTTTGCTATATGATAACAAATATTTTCAATCCTGGACCAGATCCATTTCTAGGTTTGCTAGATCACCCAGTTTCACTGATGAAAGTGTATCCTTTCCAGCCTTGAAGAGCTTTAATAAATCAGGTCCCATGTGTCTATGTGAAGTGTTAGAATGTGTACGTTGCATAAGGTAGGTGATAGGCAACCTCAGACTGTTAACAAGCAACTAAAAGGCACACCAAGTCAGGGCTCCATGGATAGGTGCACAACTACAGAAAATTAAATTAAAGCTATATACTGGATTTAAATTCATAAAGTTGGGTTCCAAAGGGGAATCCTTCAGATTTACACTAATCAGCATGATTGTTTTAGAAATCTGGCTTGATTTTGAGTTTATCTCGACATTAAAACTGTTGGTTACTGAATCCAGCAGACTAATTACTAATAAAAAAAACTTTTTGGGTATACCCTACATTCACTTATGAGTTCTTGTAATGAAGAGATGTGTTCATCATCACTGGTAGATATGGTAAATCTTGATCTTCGCTGAAACATGCTCAGTTATTGAGAATGTCACCTGCTGTCAAGAAGAGGGCAGTCACTCCAAGCAGCACAGGTCAACATTCTTAAGAGGGATCAAACACAATGCAGATGAAGGGTTGCCTACAAAAGGGCTTCTTGAGATTGATGTAAATGCCTTTCACTTTCTTTTCCCAGTTAAATTCTCTTGAATAAGGGCCTGTGAGAAGAGTATGTGAACGGTTCTTTTTGGAGAATGGCCAAGCTGGGCTGCTCAGACATTTCACAGGACCTCTACATGCACTGCTAACCCACAGCCAGCATCAATTGCTGCTTGTGTTTCTGCCTTCAAGGGCTCTCTGCCTCCCACCCTACGGCCACCTCTGTGTCTTAGGGCTGCCTGCATAATAGGAGTGCTTGACTCTGCCAAACCAGCTGTCTGTGGAGAAAATAACATAAAGGGTAATGAGGAGGCATATAGCTATATATACTATACAAAACGTTCTACATATATATTACAAAAAAATCATATTTCATAATAATATAAATAATAATACATATATAATACCACATTCCTTGTTGGAGCTCCAATTGTATTTAATTACCGAAAAGGCAGCACAAAGCTGACAACCAAGGAGAAGATGCAGAAGAACATTAAACCATACCATACCACATAAAAACCACAATGCTAAAGAAAATGAGTAATACAACTGTTGCATGCATGTACCAGACATGTAGGTAATATTCTTCTTCATTTGAAGGTTCCTGCAGATTGTTTAAAAGTATTTATTTTATTTATTTTGTGTAACATTTTTACCGCTGTTTTATGTAAAAAAATCCTTCACTTGCAAGATGTTTGTGAATTTTTTTTTCATAAAATACCCATTTCAGTTCTCCCCCACAATATTTGAATGTAATGAGAATTAGGCTTTTTAAAGAGCATATTGTGTGATTTGGCTAATGTACTTTAGATCATTTTTGTGTTGAAAGATCCATTTCTGGTTCATTTTTAACTTTCAGACAGATGACATTACATTGTCATGAAAGTGGAACTAAATCCAAAAAAAACTGCGACCAGGCTGGTTCTTTACTGCAAAAGCGACAGGGGAAGTTCTTTTCTAAAGAAAAAATCTGCCTGATCATAATATTTCAATTGCGCTCACTCCATCACGTGATCCATCAATTGTCCTCGCTCTATCACGTGATCATCTTCATTTGCCGTCTTTCAGGTGTCAGATCTTGTATGTGGCAGTTCATTCAGTCCCAGCAGCCAGGATACCAGGATATAACAGGTATTCTGGCATTCTATACTAAGCTCTGCATGCAGCATGTGCGGGGGAATTCCAAGTTATCCAGCATATCCTGTCATCCTACGCTAAGCTGCGCATGTGTAGTTCATTGTACTTGGAAACAAAGATTATCAACTGGCAGGTAAACCTGCCCTTTCTCCAATAATAAACCTACCTGCTCACATTTTTTATGTTTCTGCTTTAGGCACACATTGATATGATAAAGAAACCATAACTGACTCAAAAGCAACTCGAAAACTTGAAAGTTCTACCACTATGCTTTAAAGTTGCAATTAGATTTTTCTCCTGAAATACTGTTATTGGTTTGTGCCAAATGGTTTGCAGAAATGTTCAATGGCAAATTTAAAACAAAAGAGAACACTCGAGATATAGAATATAGGGAATAAATAAGATACGTTCATTCTGCATGCTTTCTAATCATTGGCATCTAATCAAGAGCATCTTTTTTATATTTTATGGCTTAAAAGTAATGGTAAATGTTATTGTGTATATTCTGTGATTTGATCATTTAAAAATGATCAGATAAAATTGTCAATTTTATGTGTCATTTGTTCAAGTATTGTTGCACTGTTTGAAGAAAGATCTAATGTCTGCCTGTTGGAATATGTTGAAAACATAGCAGTTCAATGTACTTACATTTTCACATGACTGTATGTATTGTATTCCAACAGCACACAAGGTTGTCCTCCGCTGCACGTTTTGACATGGGTTAGCAATAACAATGGGTTATCAGTCAAAACTGTCAAAAAATCCAGAAATAAACTTTAAACCTTTATAAATCTTTAAACCTATCAGGAAATCATTTGACTTTTGTGGCTCTTGGTTTATGTTATTGTTTATCACACATACAATGTCTGTTTACAGATGTAGCATAAGAAAACTGATAGACAGTGAGACATAAAAAATCTTTGTCTTAAAGCTTTGTGTGTACAGTATATGGATAATGAATGGTTTGTCTGTGCCAGTAGTGCCAATGGAAATATTAGGACTACCAGCTGCTGTTCCTGCACCCTCTTGCATTAATACTATATTCCTAACCATGGAATGGTGTTCCTTCAAGTAGACGTATTACCCAGAGAACATGGAAAATGTTTTTTTTAGATGATTTGCTGTTACCACTATTTTTTACACATACAATCAAAAGTCTAAGTACCAAACCTAAACTTATAAGCATCTGTTTGTAATGTATTTACTTAAACATTTCCTGGTGGAGAATCAATTTCGCAATAATACACCAGGACCTAGAAGTTCTCTACCAAGGAATGTTGCAGGGAATGTCATATAATGCCCCATAGTGGTCGATTTTTAAAAACTTTCCAAGATTCACCCAACCTTTACTCAAAATATACACATTTTCATATTGAATTTAATTAGAAAATGTGTGAATCAACATTTATTCAGGATTCCTAAATTCTTCTAATTGATTCCAATTTGAAAAATGTTTCCAATAAAAGCTGTGTCAATCTTGGACTAAAACATTATTAAATCTTACAGGGCAAAAGTTATGGAAAGTATGCAAATGTTAAAGTGTGTACTAAATGATCTGAGCTTGCACACGTATTGTTTTTGGATTGGTGAATGCATGACCCCTGCATGACCATCTGACGGTTGGTAAGGAAGCCCCCCTTCCTGGCTATACTTCCTATGATCTAGCCAATCACCATATTCTACATGTGGAGCTCTAGGCTGACCATCCAAATCACAGCAGACTTCTACATCTGCTACCCCAGTCCCAGTATGTGATCATTTATTTACCCTTGCTCAACAGTCATTTCTGTATTATACCTATTTGTGTGCAGTAATATATAAATTGCTATATCTCTTTTAGAAATTTAGTTTCTTTTGTAAACTATGTACGAACATTGCAGATGCACAAAACTTTATTAACCCATTTATACCTGTAAAATTACCCAGTAAAAAAACAATGTATTTTAGCATAAACTAACTTAAGATAGACTTAGTTCTGATCAGGCAGCACTTTCATCATACTTTACTTGGTCCCCACTGAATTTCACAAACCCATCACAATGATAACAGACTACTTTTTCATTTAGCTCCTACTTATCATAAACTACTTCAGCTCTTAAGGCACAAGACATATTCCCACAAGCCCAATGCATTTCCACTTTAATTCAGATCTGTCAAGTACCCCTTAGTGTCTGGTGCATTAAACAAATCTTCTTTCATTCCAAGTCAAATCTCCTGTTCATTTCCTCTGGGGATGAATTAATCATTCCTAAGACATTTTTAATAAAACTTTTTATTTTTCTTTATTTCATCTTTGCATCGTTTTGTTTACCCCCAGAAGTCAATTTCAGTAGCATTTAGAATCCCTGTTTTTTAAGACAACTTTCTGTTTTCAACATTTTATTGTGTATATTTGCTGATAATTTTTGTTCATGCTGAAACGATGACTTGAGAAGTATGGCATTCTTTAGCCACCTAAAGGGGTTTGCTACCATCAGCTAGTGTCTGATTTAGATTCCTATATAAAATAACAATGGAACCCAGAAGTTGAGGGCTGTGATCTTTAAGCACCATTCAGATATTTATTTAATGCAGGAGCCTCTATGAGTTCTGGTATGAGAAATGGCGGTTTAAAGAATCTGCTTGGTACAATGACCTAAACAGATTTTTTTTCATGTTTTATATTATTTCAAATTAAAAAATGGTCATCAATATGGAAGGTTCATCCAACCAAGTTCCAGGTAGATCCTGGTTCTTTCATGTACCATATATAACAATCAAATCATACTTTTTTCTGATAACTGTTACATTGAGGTCAATGAAGTGGTTCTCTAAGCAGTTGAACTGACTCTGCTCTGATTTCTTAGTCCAAATCTACTCCAGGCCAATTCAATCTCTATTTATTATTATTCATCTGTATTTATATAGCACTGCCATATTATGTAGCTATTCACAAAACCTATACTCATGTTACTAACTATCCCTCAAATGGGTTCACAACCTGTCCAAATCATAGTGAAACTAACATTGTCAAGGGAGGGGGGTCAATTAACCTAACTGCAAGTTTTTGCGATGTGGGAGGAAAATAACCATAGGAAATCCACATAAACACAGGAGAACCCCCCAATCAGGTCCAGCTCCAAAATGCTACAGAAACCATTGCTCTAGTTCAAAAAGGATGCAGAGCTGCTCTTCTTCCATTTTCTGGATTTATTTTGCAGTACTTTGTGAAACACTACATAAAAGTAAACCTGGCATCCAATAAAGCCATGACCTTGCCCATTATAAAATATCCATTTTCAGTATCTACTGGCCTGGGATCTCTTTGAATAATGCATAGTTTGGAATTTGTTTAAACCTTTGAGTCTGAAATTGTGGATATTAGGGACCTAAAGCAGAATGACTATAGGGATTAGACTAATACACTTACTATGCTGCAGAGTTGATATGCAGTACCTGCAGCTACAGTGGTAAGTAAGGGCTGGTTTTATATATGTTTAAAGCTGAACCCTAAGTTGATTTGCACCCAATTCCCTATTACCCCAAGCACAGTCAATTAAACATTATACTGTGTTTCAATTATAAAGCAATTTGCTTTTAGCATTTAATACCTGTCAAAATGCCACGGAAGGGACAGAGGCAGACCTGTGGGTGGTGACATGGGAATTCTTTTCTGGGATAAGGTAAGCTGCTTATGCCCTGTTACCTCCCCTCAAAATCTCATTATTAATAATAAACATTTCTGTGGTAGGTAAGACAGTGTGCAGCATGTGCAGAATAGGAGAAATATTGCCAAAAAAAAATAGCTACCAAATTACAAACTACTTTGTTACTAAACAGCAATTTAACCCCTAGCGTAATACCACAGATATGAATCTCTATCAAAGACTACTTTTATTTTTCTCCTATTATTGTATTAATTGGTACCAACTCTGCCACATACAGTATGAGATTTTTGAGTTTTAGAGTTTTCATTAACTTTAAATGATATTTTTGGTATTTGCACCTTACATATATATATACTCTGTATATTCTGTGAAACTTATTCCTCTTGACTGAAATCAAGAATGTTAACTGGCACAACCAGACAACAGCAAAGACCTAAGTGGTGCTGACGTGTGCATGCAAATGATTTATTGGCTTCCAAGGCTAACAGTTATTTTGGACACTACATTACTAGAGGAAGTTTCTAAGACAGCTAAACAGTGAGCTAACAGTTCAGTTTGCCAGGTGGATCTAGTCTGGCATGAAAAAGGTGACAAATAAAAGGAGTCAAGTACATCCTGAGCTTAATGTAAGGCAGGGGGTATTCTGTGCAACTGGAGAAGAAGGCAGTACCAGGTTAATTGCTGACAAATAGAGAGCATTAGTAGGAGAGTTGAATTTCATCTAAAGAAAACTGCAAAGTAACATAGATACCTGAAGCCTTGCTATGAAGATGAATGTCCATGAAGGTACAATGTATTTGAGCATTATGCATGTATGTAAATCATTCATTTCAAGATAGATGTGTCTATGAAAGAAAATACAATTTCAGCCACATCAAATCTTGGTATGCAGCATCACCAGTCTGGCCAAAAACAACAAAATGTAGGCTAAAATTTGTTTTTATCTGCACCTGTCAGGCAGAGAGAACATGCAGCCTAGTGCTTATATACTGTACAATAAAACCTCGAATAAATATGCCTGCCAGCTAAAATCATTTCCATTCCTTGTGGTTTAAGTTTATATGTTATTAAATATCTGCTTTAACTTTTTTTTTTTATTTTTTTTTCACAGTCCAAAAAAAACTGTCCTGACATTTACTAAATATGCAGTTTTTCAATTGCTGCTTACCACTGGCCATTGTAGCTTGAAAGTGTAACAGCTAGGTCATGTAGGATACGAAATCAATGACAACACAATTATGAGTTTAGTCAAAAATTAATATAGACTGAATAATAAATACTTAGTGCTGCGATAATAGTGCTGGGAATCCTAGGTGACCTCATTGAACAACGGCGTCACCCAGGCATTATCACAGCCAGTCAGTCTGTAATTTATCACCAGGTCAGCTTCAGTGGGTCTCTGTAATTACTGGGGAGTTACATTGCTGGACTACGCAATTGATATGGATTTACTTCTGTGGATAATATTCGGACCTGTTTGTTATTGTATTGCATTAAAAGATGATTTGTGTTCCACAAAAAGCCACCTCATTAGGTACCCTTTTCGGGAGACAGGATGTAGGGGAAAAGCCTATGTCCTTCTGCATTGGGGGACAAGGGTAGTTTGTTGGGAAGGGGATGTTTCAATATCTTCCCTGGAAATGTACACTTTTTGTAAGGTACTTACCTCATCTGCGTCAAACTCAGGAATCGCGGGCAGCTTAGAAAAGACCGCTGTAGCAGGCAGCACGGGCGGGGCTGCCGCCGCTTTGCTCGCAGTGTTGTCTCCTCTCTGGCCTGGCCAAACTACTGTTCGGTGGAATGGCATCCCCAGCATCCCTGCAGATGTACAAGATGCTGCTGCACGTGCCCTCAGCATTCCTGCGGGCGTGCACAGTACAGCACAGCCCAGGGGTCCCGCTGAAAAAGGTGCCTACTATGCGTGGCTCTTGTACCCCCCGGGGGCTAGGCAGCCGGCTACCCCACCATGGGGCATGTATAGTTTGAGTTCCCTGCGGCCAAATCAGCCACAAGGGATTCATTATTCAGTATGTTTCACCCATTCCAATAGTGCAAGGTGGCGTAATGTGATTTGGCGCTCTGCCCATTTAATGAGGCCCTGTCATTAGTACCCTTGCCCATTGTAGCCTCTGTGTTACAATGTGCTTGGGTGCGTTGTATTCTGGATCACCTTTTTGACCTCTGTTGTCTTGTCATCAGCTCGGACTTATGACCAGCAGGGACCCGGACTTTGGATGAACTCTGCCTGCCCTGACTTCAGGTTGTCTCTGACTACGCCTTCTGCCCCATACCTCGCTTATCGGATTGTTCTTTTGTGTTTTGACTTCGGCCTGTACCTGGATTAGAGAATAAAGTTTGTTGAAGGTGTACCCTGGAGTTGGTTGTGATTTGTGTGCCCAGGTGCATTACTCCTTCAATTTTAAAGGGCATGGGGGAGTCTGGTAGAGAAAAAGGGGGGGGGGGATTTGCTGCTTTCCTAGCCACCCAGGCTACATTCCTAGATGAGGATCTGTCTGGGATTTTAAGGAGGAGACCCATGCTGTTTTTCCCCATTTTAATAAATGCGTAGTGTGCATGGTAAAATATGACATAGGGTTCTCCCTATGGTGCGGCCACATGTCTTTTAACATCAAGAGGGTGCCTTGTAAAGGATGGGGGTCAACTTTTTCACACAAACCCTACAAATTTTTTTTTTTAATACAACAGAAAACAAAAAATATTGCCCCTAGAAGTAATTCCACACCAATCACATCATCATGCAATGTCAATCCAAAACATTCACAATGTCAATAAATGTAAATCTATATCTATAATAATGACTAAGTATCTTTGCTAAATGATAGATACCCTACTGCAGAGACACAATTGGGAATCACCCTGTATTCCTGGGTTCAGTCTTTGGCAAGATTAATAAGTATATTCAGGGTGACATTCGAACCTTAAGCAGTTCAGGTTCACCTTAATTTCATTCATAGTCTGGACCTTTCCAAGCACATGAGTATTATATATATTTCTAAAGACTTTAGATTATATTTTTTAATTTTAAACTAATTATAACTATATTTAGGGAAATATTGGCAAAAAATCAGTTTGTCCTAAAAGAAATATATGTTTTGTCTGATCACAGCATAGGGATGAGCAGGCGAGACTGGTAGTGGATCACTAATTTGTGTTACTGCTCTTGTGCTACATACCTTAGGTTTCTATACCTTATTGCTATAGTTTCTGACAATGTAAATCATGTAAATATAATCAGATATTAAAAGTCTTTTATTCAACTGTTACTAGATCATTTTCTATGTACAACAATACATCAGATGTAATTCCAGAAATATGTAATCATTTGTACATTATTTTAATTAAATATGTCTGCAAAGTTGATGTAAAGATTCATACACAAAAATACTCCGCTTTATCAATCTGGTGACAGCTAGATCTTTTATTTTTGCTAGGCACATTAATATATGTCATCATAGAGAATGTTCTCACATTTATAGGATATAGAAAAGGTTATAGCTCATGAAGAACTAACTTCAGTGTTGTATATTTCCAGTGAGAAATCACTAGAGACAATCTATAAAGAACTACTCTGTTTTAACTGTAAATTGTTATATATTAACGATTCGGATTACCTTCTGGTTACAAAGATGTCGTATTATCACATTTTTTATTATATATCCTAGGAAATAAGTCTGCCATTATAATACAAAAGTAATAGAGGTATAATCAACATAGGCATGATACAGATTCCACTAGCAGATACCAAAAAAGTGCCCTTTTATAGACCCCGGAGGAGATTAATACTAAAATAGCATGGTAGTGTACAATAGAGGAGGGATTTAAGACTTTAATACAGGTATGTGCACATTCACAAGATTCACAGGATTTCAAGGCAAACAGATATACAAGACTTTAGATTTTTACTTACACGATAGATGATGGGGGGGGGCTTTGGGGGTGTTGAAAAAATGATGGACCTACCCTTTAATTAACCAGTGCTGAATTAACCAACGGATATATAGGCTCGGGGGGGGAATCCAACTGGATCTGAAAATTCCAAGTTGGAATTAACAATAAAAATAGTATTATTATTTTGTTTAGTAAAAAACTTAAGGAATTTTTTTTCCTGTGCCAATTTTAGAAACCATGGAAAGCAATGGGGGCAGATTGAAACATTTTTTCTTTTCCATTCACCTATAATTGTGCTGAGAAAACTGACAAATTTTTATGCAGCGATGGAGAAAAAATGCCTGTTTATAACTGGAGCTAATTACGTTCTGTTCATAAATTGTGTTAACCAAGTGAAGTCTCAGCAATTGGACAAGGGAGGGGGTACATGATCCCTGTAACATGAAAAAAAAATATTGTTAGTTCTGGAATGCTAATGAGCTAAATTCTGATGCAAATTAACTGTCCCCTGCCATCTTTACAAATGTGCTTTCTTGTCTATACATTCACTTAGGATTTGTGGAAAAAACTCTTTTTTTATTTTTTCACTTGGTAAACATACCCACAGGTATTCTGACATTTTTGTGATATTACTTTTTTGGGGTTATTTTGATGAAATCAAAACACATTTGGCTAATTTTTTAATATATTGAAGGATATGTAACAAAAAGACCCCAGATTAGTGACATGGATGTCCTTCTATATATATACCCAATTAAAGGGTCATGGGTGACTTACAGTTCTAGAAAACAATGTGCACATATGTCTCTCTGTTACTGGCTTCTGTTAGAATATTATTGATCCAATGTTACCTCTAATAGTTGTTTTTTTCTTTGACCAGCTTTATTTATATGCAATAAATGAAGTAGCTACAACATATATCAGCATAAGAATGTTTGTGGGGCTACAGTGCAATAAAGTAGTTGTGTAGCACCTTGCTAATACTCGCATGAGTCACAAGGAATGCAAATCCATTGGACAGTATGATACATATTGAACCTTTTAAAATTTTATTGTTGTACTTTTAAACTCTAGCTGTCCAATAGAGGTAATAATGTTACTGTTTTTGGCTTTACACTGCTTTCATTTCTGGCAGTAAAACTTCATACAAATGGAATTAATCTAGTCACTGACTAGGATTTTCACTTTAAGTACAGATAACTTGGAATGTGTTCGATTTTAAAATACTAACTTTATAATCACTTCTGGTATTTTGATGTGTTTTTTTCTCAATCTACTAGTGCTGGGTAAAATTTGTGTAAATAACATTTAGCTGAAACTCAAATATAAACTATGCTTTTGTACTGAAATAAAAAATTAGGGGCCAATAATAAAATGTTCTCTCATGGTGTACAAGCCGCTCTAGTTCCAGCAGCTCCAGATTGTAGAGTTGCGGCTCTTATTTTGCAGTGTCATTTACACCTCCTCCTCCACTAAAAGTAGAATTTTCCTTTGTGGTATATCATTTTTTTCAAAACTTATTTTGTAAATCATCTGGACACTTTGGCATAAGAAAGGTTGATGTTTACTGAGGAGAATATGTTTTGGCTAGTCATTTCAACTGTAGAATAATTCTGAATTTTACTGCAACCATAAGTATGGTAGGAACTTTTGCTCACCTACACACAAATGACCCATATGTGTTTTTTGAAGTATTATCTTCTTGCTGCAAATCTGGCATTTTTCTTTTGAGATTCTTGAGATCTCTTCTTGAGATTTGCCCCAGCAAATGCTAGTTAAAAATGTCTTTGAGCAACAGATTACAGCTAAAGAACCTATGCATTTTTTTCTTTTTTGTAAGGATAAGAATACTTCTAGAGAATATAGATTTCAGATCCATGAATCCTAGGGGATCTTCAAAGTCATCACTGAACCAAGAATCTACGTGCCAGTTGGAAAGGTAAGCCAATGTGAACACTGGCTTGCTCCATGTTACACCAGTTTCTATATACAATGTTTGGCTTGTACCCCCTAATTCTACCTTTTCAAGATTGCTACTGTACTAACACTAAGTCCAGAAAAAAAAACAATGACAATGTGCAGTTTAAAATTAAAAATAAATTTTCTGGTGAAAATGTACTATACTACTATATACTTTTTATTTGTTTGCCTGAAAAGGGGTCTAAAAAAGTCACATATGAAAACTTACCAGGTCCATAGTCCAGACAGAAGTTTTACATTTTTTTATTACTCTGCTGTATCCTGTACATCACTGAATATCTAAGATAGGGATAACTAGGATGTATAGAATTTTCTATATTCAGTTATATAAAGGGGCCAATATATAGACTGTAGATTGTTCAGTAGTGGCAGTATAGTTAGGAATTCCAAGCAATTTTACCTCTGTGTTAACCTCTGGAACACCCCAAGGGAACACCTCTGCCCCACATAATATTAATGTGAAGTGAAATATATCAGTCAATAAAATTTACTTAATCTCAGTTGTCCTGGAGAGCACAGAAGGTCTCCTTATGGGCAGTATGTAATACAGGAGTTATTAAGAGACTTTATATGCACTCTTTCACTATAATGTGCATGCTAGATATTCAATCTAGGAACTTCAACTCATGTTCTGAGTTCTGATCCAAGGCCAAAATAGATTCTGATTGAATCTTTTCAACCACCACTACTGCCTGTACCTTTAGATCACATAATCATTACAACATTCCCCTATCACTCTAGTTGACCTGTGTTTCTGCATTATTTTAGTGTTGCGTTTTTTTAAAGTAAAACACTTTAAACGTAAGCATTCTGGGTATTGCTGTATTTCTTACTTTTCTTTAAAAAACTTTTCTATAAAATAGGTCACGAAGCTGAGGTTTGGCTGTTATGCAGCAAATAAGTTGTTAAATTCCATTTCCATATAGCACAATTTCTGTTAAGCGTATTTGGAAAAGAAAAATAAACTCCCCTGCTGTTTGGTTGCAGTCCATGAAGGGTGCCCAGCGCACATGGAAACACGGTACACATGGAACTGTTTACAGCTGATGAAAATTCTGAGCTCCCAGTGCTGACAGTGAGTCCAAATCGCATGGCTGTGTTTTTCCTAACACCGTCTAAATCCACAACAACTGGCCTTTCTGTGTGAACACGTACAGCTCTTTTAATATGATTCTTACCTCCTTTATTTGTTTTGTCAAATCTCAAGTAAAAAAGACATTGTGAATGTAAGGTGTGAGCTGGTGTTGGCTGTATATTGTCACATACATGTGCCAAACACATCCCTTCCCTACTTAAAAAGTTATAAGAACAATCCTAAATGACCTTTCTCAGTGTTCCCCTTATTGGTAACTTTAATTTGCAGATATTTTGCTATTCTGTAAACTTCAGTGATTTGTTGAGAACATAGAAGCCAAATTCAGTAGTTGTGGATACCAAATAACGCATTTTATTGTGAAACAGAATAGTTCAAATTGGCAATAGTATATAGTTTGCTGACTCAAGAACGCAATTAAATCAGAATATGTCTGAAATCTGAAAAGGTCACATAGTTCTGTATTGGGGATCTTTGTAGATTTAGTTAAAGTGCATGGAAACCCTAAGAATGAACTCTTATTTGTTCCCCATTGGTCTGCCAAATACACTGTTAAAAATAATTTGGCAAACTTGTTTGACAAGTGCAAAAACACCTATTGTGAGCCGATACTTTGTACTTGTGCACAAGCAAGGCTTATAAAGATTTAGAAGGGGAGGGGATGAGGGAAGGTATGTGTTCTTTATAATCTATCTAAAATTAGGTAACCAGGGTTGATAACTTGTACCTAGAAATCCAGAGCTGTGCTATCATGTAAAAATGAAAGCTGGAGGCATACTGTACTGTAAATTTATGCAGACCATTCTCTGAATTTGGTAAATACCTGTCTCTCTTTGGCTCAGAACTTCTGATATAAATACTTGTCCGTGGTCAATTACTCAAAAAGTATTGATGCTAATACATCACTACAGTATTGATATTACACTGTGCTATAAGTAAAATACTGAAATAAGGCTTAACAAGGGGAACAATAGTGACCAGTAAGAGGCAAAGGAAAAAAGTGTTAGAAAGGTGTGGAATAATAGTGCCCAGAGAAAGGTGGTTGAAAAAATAGTGCACAGCAGGGGTTGGGGAAACAAATGTTCCCACTGAGAATAAATAGTGCCTAGTGAGGGAGAACATTAGTGATCATCTATCATTTATCATTGGAGGCTAAAAAAGGTAAATTGGTGGTCAGTTGGGGGAAAAGGGGGCTGGAGAGGATACAATGGTAGTCATTGGGTAACAAAGAAGTATATTAGTGGACACTACAGACTGTTAGTGGTATATTGGGGGTCTGTGGGTATCTTGTTGTGGTCTCCCACAGTGTTGCTTTTTCCTATTTTTCCTAAGCAGAGTATGTTGGACAGGAGCTCAGCCTGCCCACAGTTTTAGCACACATACACAGAACAGCAGCTAGGCAGTAGTGTTTCTCTGCTTGGCTG
This sequence comes from Pyxicephalus adspersus, assembly GCF_032062135.1. Taxonomy (NCBI): domain Eukaryota; kingdom Metazoa; phylum Chordata; class Amphibia; order Anura; family Pyxicephalidae; genus Pyxicephalus; species Pyxicephalus adspersus. The sequence goes on along the minus strand of NC_092861.1, from coordinate 85,650,891 downwards.
TAGAACAGGGCTTTATTAGCAGAATGCCAGGATTATGTGTAAATCATGGGACAGTTCCATGGAAAATGGGATGGTTGGGGGCATGCAACATTATAGCAAGACAACTACGTTTTTCAGAAGGAGAGATCGGCAATAGCAGCCTCCATATTTTCATCCCTTGGACAGGTTCATAGCTGCAATGGAATTAGGTGATCCCGTGTAAATGGAGTACAGGTTCACTTTAAACTGAGGCTAGTGTATTCAAAATATTATGTTTTGATTAAGGAAAAATATGTTTCCAGTGGTTTTATCGCAATTTGTCCAGATATCATTGAAATCTTCTGACATCCATCAATCAGGCAGAAAATCATAGGCTAGCATGTGGTGCTTATGTTATTTAAGAAGGTTCCTTGCATTGCGCTTAAGGCTACATATTGTTATATTAAAATGATTATGAGTATGAACATGTATCAAAGCAACAAGAAGCGATCTGGGCTTCCTTTTCCTTTCCTCTCATCTCCCCGGGGACAGTAATCCTCGGGAGGCAGGAAGCAGGCATGTGAACACATGGGTCGGTGGATTAAAGCTTCAGTTTCTGCTCCCAACAATAAAGCTTGTGTTAGCCTTGATATTAGTTTCCTCTAAATGAACAAAATATTATTATTGTCGTCTGTTTCGTCTGATAATGAGTGCTTAGCTACGTATAATGTGACCTTTCAGGGATCTTACAAAGTAACTGCTATTTAACGTCACAGAATTATTATGTGGTTGGTTTTATTTTGAAAACATTTTTTCTTTCTCTAGAGTAGAATGATGGCACTGCATCTGCAAATGTTTGCAGTCTCCAGCAATATATGGCAATACAAATTTAGATCTTTTTTTAAACTAAGCAGCCACCCTTTACAATTATAAACAACAATATGATAGGTACACTAAATCATGTCAATATTAATCAAATGTGGGACATGTAACCATGTGGCCCTAAAAATATGTCAGGCCCTTGATGTTTAAAGAAGCCAAGAGATGTATTTTAAATGGATTGATGGGATCATTTGATCTGCAGAGGAAAGTGAGCAAGAAGTATGCTGTACTAAGGGATGGGATAGAAGGCAGCAAGAATTAATGATGACAGAGTGGGATGAGAGGAATGAAAGAAGGAAACTGTAATGTTGCATTGGGGTGGATCAGGAAGCAGCAGGATGTTCCACTTGACAGCGGGAATTGGTGACAAGGTGCAAGGATGATAGTAAGGAAAATGGTGAACTTCTTGTATGCACTGGCAGACACCCATACTGAAGAGAGTGTACAGCATAAAATATGTTGAGTAGGAGATGGGGTCGGTCATGTAAAAATCATCATGTCAAAAATCTTTATGTGACATTCCCTGTTATGGAGGTCAACTTGAACCACTAACTTGGTCAACCTTTTCACACGTTCACATACACCCAAAGTCGATCTCCAGCAGTACTCCCCTTGCTACATTTCCACATTTGCCATCTGCAGTGTTTGGGATTGTTAATTGATGCTCTTCTTTGTTGGTAACATAGGTCTCCAGATCCTTACCTGAGTACTTATTTGATGTAGACAGCAGAGTCTTTTCTCCCTATGGAGAGTTTACAGGGCTCAGAGGTGGAGAGGCCTCTGTTAAGTGTAGGATTGAGGCAGGGTTTATGGAAGTGGTAAATTATTGTTAAACCAAAGTCTAGCTTTTACACAGTTTTCTTTTCATACCCTAGAGCTTTCAAAGAGCATATCTTTAGCTGCACTTACTGGAGAATCCAATTCTTGTTGGATTCTCAATTCCTTTTATGTTTTGATGAATTCTACTATGAGAGTGGTAGGTATTTGAGAGCACTCCTGTTACAACAGAAGAGTCATCAGGTTAGAGAAACAGACTTTTTGAAACAGATCCAGGAGTAATAGTGTGTATTACTGTTGTGTAGCTTTCCTGTTGTGTAGCTTTCCTAAAAATACATACATTATTAGTGGGCATATTTTTATAATGCTTAAATAATTTTCTGCAAAAAAAAAAAACAAAAAAAAAAAACCCCTGCTTTACCTGTCTGCTGTTTTTGTGTACACTGCCTCAGGTGCATGTAAAATATGGTGTGTTTGTGGCACGTGTAAGCCAAGAATTGAGCTGAGTAGTGATCATTTGATTGATGCTGGATCTACAAGAAGGTTTAAAGAAGATGTTTAAAGAAGGTTTAAAGAAGATGTCAGCAGGGGCAAACAGATGATAAGAAGAAGCAACAACCTCAGCTAGAGCTGATATTCATATAATAACTTTAAGGTCTCTATAATTACTTTATCCACAGATCACAGTACATTAGTGTGGTCAGTGGGAAAAATGCTTCTTATGTTGTTGGCCATTGGGAAGGCTTTGCAGACAGCCAAAAAGATCATAGGTGTCATTTACACTGACCTGAGAGGTACAAATTGCTCAATTCTTAAGGAACCCCTAGCAACCTCTCGAGGAACCCTGATTGGGAAACACTGTGCTCTATGATGTGCAAAAATTCTGTGTATACGAGTACTTGTACAATTATGACAAATGCTCTGAGCCACACTGCAGATTTGGTGTAACTTTTCATTTTAGAACTTCACACAACCTTTATAGATACAATGTGTACAAATAGGACAGCAAGAATAAACTAGGTTACGTTTAGGATGAAATACAGCTTCCGATGAAAGCTCTGAGGAAGGCTGTATAGGTAAACATTACATAGGGGGTGAAACATTTAGCATTCTTATAGTAAAGTCAGGAGTCAAAGGGTAATGTACACTATTTGTAAATGACTTTGTTTTTCAACTGCGGAAAGATTCCCAGACACGCACAACTAATGTTAGTATATTACTTATGGTGTAAGTTTAAATACAGGCCACGGGAAGTTCAACTCTTTTGTCACACTTCCTATATCTATTTTAAGTCATCCAGCAATGTAAGTTAGGGTTTAAATATGGCAAATTAGTTTTTTTATACTTCAGTAATAATTCTCAACATTAACTAGTTTTTATTTTGGGTATAGATAGGGTTAGAAAGTGTTCCTATTTCTGTATTTCTCTGCAATGGTAACAGAAATAGAAGTATATATACTGCATAATAATAAAAATAATATTAAGTAAAAACATGACAGATGCCTGACATAGATAACAGTAAAACACTGACAGATGCCCTAACTCTGTAAAATAAAAAGTTTTGTTTGGATTTAGGCAAACTTAAGCAAAAGAGGAAAAAAACTGGACAGGCTACAAACTTCCCTGTCCTGTGAGCTATATTTTCTTTATTATGGCATACCTGATAACTAATGGATCTGATTTATTAAATATGGGGAAGATAGCCTATTATGGAAGAACCTGGGTAATCAAGCAAACCTGGAATAGATTACTTAAAAATTATTTGTGACTAGTTGGTAAATGTTTTCAATCCTGGACCAGATCAATGCCTGGTTGGCTAGATCACCCAGGTTCTCCCATTATAGTCTAACTTCCCCAGGCCCAATAAATGTAAGTAGATGAGTAGGTTGGAATCAGGTTTACAATGTTCATTTTCTTAAGAGAGATGTGCTGTTACTGAACTGATGTCTCGTGTGCTTTATCAGGGGCTGGCACCATCTACTGATTAAAACAGAGAAAGCAGAACTGATAAAAGTGTTAAAGTTTTTATTAATTCTCTAAGGCCCTCATGACCGTGTGATGAGCTTGTTGCTGGAGCTTCTGGACACCAACAGACTCTTTTAATTTTTACAGGCACCAATTTAACCACCTGGTTTACTTATCCTGCCATGCTGAAGGGCAAGCAAGGGAAGAATGAGGTTTTCTTCACCCTTACCCCAAATTAACTGGGCTGCCCGGCATCCAAGATGGAGCTGTAGTCAGCCTCTTATAGCAGGCAGCTCCACTATTTGAACCATCTGCTTCATAAGACTAAAATCACCACAATCCCACTGACGGATGCATCTTAGATATCAACTGAGGGCCACTTGATCCGCTTTCAGGTACAGATGGAGGACTTGGAGGACAGGAGTCAACACAGCAACATTCACATAGGGGTCTTTCAGATGAAACACAACCAATACATATTTGTGTTCTAGGAGTCCTTAGCCAGCTTCCTGGTAAAGAACCTTGTGAGGACATAGAATTGAATAGTCCTAAACGTACAGACCTACTGCCTGATGGTTGCTTTGGCCATAATACATTTTTAACCACTAAAGCAAAAATTGTAAATGATTTGCAGATGTGTCATGTGAAATTTGATGGGGCCACTGATACATATCTGTCTAGAAACATTCTTCATCAGAAAGCGATTCTGAACCCTCTGTTGAACTGTGTGTGCAGCTACAGCCTATGTCTGATTGTATGCAAAGACTCTGACACCTTTCTCACTTGCATTGACCCATTCCAGCAATTGGCTTTGCCTATTTCCAAATGATAATGTCTCATGATGCACACAGCCCATACAAGTATCAGACAAGGTGGGACAAGGTAGTCTGGAAGTCATGACTCTCCCTAAAATTAAAGAAATACATGGCTTACCTGTTCCCTCTATCTACTTTAGTCTCCAAATGGACTATATGTGGCCTTTGTTCTGGTCTGGAGTCTTTGTCTCACCCTTAAAAGAGCTTGATGGCTACATCACATGCACAAGCCAATGAAGATGGTTGATTGCCTCTGCTTTCTGCTTGAAGTCTTTCTGGTATATGCATGTTCCTCTATGGTATCTGAAATTTTCATTGCATTGGATTGTGGAATCACTCGTTCTTGTTCATAGGGAAACCGTTGTCGGCATTGTCCTTTTATTTTTCTAAAGAGTTGTAAAGAATGAGTTTGATGCCATATTTGTGCATGTTTCGGCATGAGCCATTTAGTGGTATCAGTGAGAATTAGCAGTGAAGCTTCCGGTTATATGACTATCACATATTTACACTGAGTAATCTTTGCAGGGCTTTTCTGTGTCATGGGACTCTGGACTCTTGCACTGGAGACTTCTCAGATGGTTTAAATAATAAGTACCTGCACTATTGACTACTATAGAACCTTCCCCTATTATACCCATGTTGTGTTAGCCTGTCCTACTGATTCACAGTTTATATCTTTGCCAGATAATGGCAGTTTTTTTAAATCTAAAATGGGCACTTTCTTTTCAGAGATAAACTCAAAAGCAAGTTTGGATGGCCTACTGGTGTAGTCAATCTTTCCTTAGCGCCTGTCCTATGTGTACACTTTCTTGTATTTTGGTCTTTGTAAAAATATAGAATGAATATAGAACTAAAAACAAAAGTAGATAAATCAATTTGAACACAAAACAAGCTCAATTTGACAAATCTATCTTGTTGTTTATGGTTGCTTTCATTGTGGCTATAATTTCAGATTTTATGTGTCACATGCTCTGAACTGTAACCACTGCTGTATTTACCATACTGGAACATGTGGGCTGGTGCCTAGGATGACAAGATTACAGAGATCAGCACATAGGCCTAAAACTCCAAACAGTGATAACTTTTTAGAAGTTTTTCTTCCCCCTGTAGACATCTTTGGCTAAATTTAGTAGGAGAAATATCAGGAAGAAAATTAGGAGTCAGAAAGCTCTTTATAGTTCAGCAAATATAAAACTATTTCTGATTTCTCTGGTCTCTACTCTTCCTCCAGTATCTCATGCACACCCAGCTTCATCTATACCATTCTTCCCCAACCTTACTGTCCTTGGTCCACCCTTTTCATTTATCAGAATACTGTGGTCAGTTTGCAAATACAGCCTGCCTAGGAACATCGACTCCAGACTGACACCAAATTATCAAAACATTATGATATTTTCATAAATCCATATTTCCTGAACCAGGGTCTAAAAAGGTTAAATAAGGTAATATTGGTAAAAAATAAAACATGAAACCAGAAAGCTTTTATTTTAAAACAGTGAAAGCAAAATTAATTTCAACTTTAATGCTTTTCCACTCAAAAAACAAACAAACAAATAAAAACATAATGCATAATAAAACTAGTTCAGTTAAAAAATAAACATGGAAAAAATATCAGTAGGATTTTGATGAATATTTTTGTTATACAAAGGAATAGGCGGAATTGTGTGCAACACCACAATTTATTATCAATTTTAATAAGGTAAAAATCATCCTATTTGTATTATGTGTTTAAAACCTTTTACAATGACATCAGTATGACAGTTACATGTTGAACAAGGCAATGATTATGAGTTTCTGTGGGAATGAACTCTTCCTGATATCTGCAGTATACTTAGAACAATTTATCCTTGTGGCCTGACACAAACGGATTTAGTAGTGTTCTCCCTACAGTCCCCAAAAGGAATGCTGAGCATTGCAAAATAAATCTTTCCCATGGGACCCCCAATTACAGTTTGTGAGGACAGAGAAAGCGTACAGTGATAACAGTTCTCACCAGGAGGTTAGACTTGCGTTCACCCGGGTTACAGATTGTACATGGTTCAAAGACCACAAACAGGAAGTCAGCTCTGTGAACGGTTTTAACCATTCAGTCTTCAGGCACAGAATAAATTTCATACCAAAAACAAAAAAAATCTGGTATCACAGAATAAATGATGTAGTTAGTTCAATAACAAATTGAAAATAAGCATGACTGAATATACATATCACATAATAAAAATACCATGAACAGGATAAGGTTTTGATAAGATGAAGTTTCAAGTTTAAGAACATCAAAGCTGTAGATTTATTAAAGAAATAAATGCCACAATATCACAAAACATCATCCTATAGTGACACCTAAGTTATAACAGATACTGCTGAATGATCACAGCACAATTCAGGGACATTTATAACTTTTTTTGCTGTAAGAGCCATTTTATGCACACATGTAAAATGAACAATTAATGCATAGAAACTCACTGGGAACCCCAAATTTGATACATTTTTTTATAGCAGAGACCATGTAGAATCAAATGATGGTTATTGCATTTTTATGTAACACAATGTTCAATGGTTTATTAAAGCTCTCAAAGACTGGACAGAATGCACTTTCATCAGTGAAGCTGGGTGATCCAGCAAACCTGGAATGGTTTTTTTCAAAGTCATTTGCTATTTGCTAGCAAATGTTTTCAATCCTGTATCAGATCCATTCCAGGTTTTCTGGATCACCCAACTTCACTGATGAATGTGTATTCTCTCCAGCCTTGAAGACATTTTTTGTGCATTTACAAGTAATATAATACTCATGGTATTGTTAAAATAAAAAAAAAAAATGTCGAAAAAATTTAACACTGAGCTCACTGTCAACAAGCAAAATTTTTTCTCCTCTGTCCTTTCCTCTCAAGCTTCCAACCCACGCAGCTTTTTTCCAACAATTGACTCCCTCCTAAACCCCACACCTGCACCCCCACAACATCCTTCTCTGCCCAAGACATTGTCACCTACTTTAGAGATGAAATTGTCAAAATGAGACATGATGTCTCTGATTTAATAAAGTTCTCCTGGCTGGAGAGAATACACTTTCATCAGTGAAGCAGGGTGATCCAGCAAACCTGGAATAGATCTGGACCAGGATTGATATCCTGGACCAATAGCTTGATTTTAGGAAATCCATTCCAGGTTTGCTCAATTACTCAGCTTCACTGATGAAAGTGTATTCTCCCCAGCCTTGGAGACCTTTAATCAATCAGGACCAATGTCACTGCTCACTGAGCCACTCCAACCATACCCACCCCTTCCACCAGTAAATCATCACTGGCCTCCCTCAGCAATGTTACTGTGGATGAAGGCTCTTTTCTCATCATCTCCATCTACTACCTGTCCGCTTGACCCAATTCATTCTGATCTACTCCGTGCCCATTCCTCCACCCTGGCCCCTGCCCTAACCAAACTATTAAACCTCTCCCTTTCTACTGGTATATACCCCTCCGCTTTCAAACATGCCATTATCCTCCCTATCCTGAAGAAACCCTCACTGGACTCCTCCTTACCTTCTAGCTACCATCCTAGCTCCCTTCTCCCATATGTCTCCAAACTTCTTGAGCGCCTTGTCTACAAAAGCCTCACCCATTTCCAGAGCACCAACTCTCACCTTGACCCTCTTTCATCTAGGCAACATCTCCAAAATTTGCCCCTACCTGTCCCCTGAGACCACCAAACTCCTTGTACACACTCTTATCATCTCTCGTCTGGACTACTGTAACATCCTCCTCTCTGGTATTCCACTAACCCGACTCTCTCCTCTACAATCTATTATGAATGCTTCAGCCAGACTCATCCATTCTTCCCACCGCTCCTCTTCTGCTGCATCTCTTCACTGGCTTCCATTTCACCTGAGAATCAGATTCAAGCTCCTGTGCTTTGCCTTCAAATCCCTCCACAGTTATTGTCCCACTTACATTTCTGACCGGGTAAAAATAAATACTCCCCCAGCCGCTCCCTCCACTCTTCCAATTACCTACTAATGACTTCCTCACTCATAACCTCATCACATGCACGGCTCCAAAACTTTTCTAGAGCTGCCCCAACTCTCTTGAATGGTCTTCCCCGTCCTATTCGGCTTGCTCCTACTATCCGCTTATTTAAAACAGCGTTCAAAACCCATTTTTTCAAACTTGCCTACCCATCTTCTTCTGTTGTTTGAAACCATCACTACTTCTCACCACTACATATTTCAACTCTGTTTGTGTGTTAAATCCCCCACCTACTGGATTGTAAGCTCTTCGGGACAGGATCCTCTCCTTCTGTATCACTGTCTGCATTCGTCTGTCATTTGCAACCCCTATTTAATGTATAATACCCCTATTTAATATTAATAATAATAATAATGTGGCCCAGTAAGTATCAAATATATCACGCCTGAAAAATTGTGCATACAGGTGAAGTGATGACAAACTACAGTACCGAAAATTGTTTAGAAGCAGCACAGTTCTTTACAAGTGATTAAAGAAAACAGTGAATGGTGTAAACAGTAAAATTGTTGTTCTCCCTACAGTGTGTGCAACATCACCTAATAAATGTTTGTATGGTTGTATACTCAAGGTGCATGTTTGCCTTTATACAGTATGTGCATGAATATAGGGACATTATTAAACTTTGTTTTCTGTGTTTTTTTTTTTTTTTGAGTGCTTCCAGTATTAAACTACCCAGGGAAGATCAGCAAATGGAAGTTTACTAATCTCGTGCCCCTGTCTATCCTGACACCAGCCAGAGGTATATGATGGGCAGTGGAAACCTAATGTAGATGTAGAAGTAATCGAGTCACTTACAGCTGTTCAAATTACTTCTACAAGTAAAATTAAAGGTATAATGCCCATGTTTGGGTTTACTCTCTTTTTTATAGTCTGGGCTTACAAATAAATAAAAACATTTTCATATGGGTATTACATATTTACATGCCAGCCAGTATGTAAAGCTCTTATGCTGCTTTTTATATGTATTTCCGGCTATTATTGGCTGCTTCATTGAAAAAGCACATAGTTTAAAGAGCTCAGTAGCTCAATCTAAAATATACACACATAAATTATTGATCTCCCTCCCATTTATTCTGCCTGTAATGCTTTTTTTTCTACAACAAGTAGAAATAAATATTTTATGTAGTTGGTATATCTAAATATCTCTGCAGCTCTACAAAATCAATTCTATTTAATAGTTTTATCTAAATCTTTGCAGCTAGTACATATTACACAGATTGTATTTTTTTGCACTGAAGCATAAAATATGTCCTTCATCTTAACAATGATTAATTATCAGCAGTGGCTACTATACAGAGACAATTAAATGCACAGTGCATACATCCTTTTTGTACACCCAGCTTCTAAAAGTTATTATGACCGGCAGAAGACAGATGTAGAAGACATCACCCTGTGCAGAAGGACACCGGAGATTGCCTGTTATTTACAAGCTATAGTGGAGATATATTTTTCCGGGTCATGGCATTGTGATATACCTAAAATAGAGACTCCGCTTCCTTCCCTTCCATTTCCTCTTGCTAATTTTATCCACAGGTTATCTGATTATTTCTTCTGTCCTTATTGTATCGTGTTGATATACAAAAAAGTTGTTGATTAAAGTTGCTCCTTGACTACAAGTTCCGTATTTTAAGCTCCATACAACCTTTAATATTTTCCTGTAACACAGATTTTGTGTTTTGGGTTTTTTTAACATTAGATATTCCGAGCCTTTAGGTAATGAAAATTTAGGCTGAAATATTCAGATTGAAAGGAAACATTGTAGGTATTTGTAATTAATGAACCTTTTATCAGAGTATTCCATATTTTATCTTCCACAATAAACTTAAGTAAAATGTATGAAGTTAACATTAGAGAACTTTCGAGGATATAAAAGTGGGTATTGTCAACATTGATTGGGTTTGTTCTTCTTGAAAACATTTTTTTAGTTACTATATGGATGATACAACTGCCACTAGAACAGGAAAATTGTGTAAATCTCCCTAATAGGGACTTGAAGTTTGTTTAGTTTTCTCCACCATCCCCACAAGGTTTTAAACTTACCTCCCCATGGGAGAGGTAATTCTGGCAGAATCCATGGAAAGCCATTGCTGCAAGCTTGCTTCTTCCATGCATGTGCAGACATATTGCTAATCATTCCAGGGAAAAGTCATCAATTATATTTCCAACACTAGATAGCCTTTCCATGGGAATGGATGAGACCTTTCCATGTGTGCATAGAAGAAGCAATGGAGCATCATCAGCCACTAAGTATGGATCTCACAGAAGCACAAATGTATGAGTCTAAAACTAAGGGGGAACCTAAAATATTAGCAGAGCTATCCCCTAAAGGCATTGGATGTGCCTTTTGTCAGTAACAACTCATTTCCAGTACAAACATTTTTGGCAACAAGTAAGCTTTCTCTGACAGAAACGTAGAAATGGATTTACTGAAAGAGAAAAAGAGAATCTTTGCTTAGAAAAGTCAAGCTGTAATCAATTTATTCATACAGTAACGTGTAACGTTAGTAAGGAAAGTGTGTAAGTAGTAAGGAAAATGTGTGTTTTTTAAATTTTATTTTCTATTTTGCAATATATGACTGGGTGATCTTTTTGCTAAGTGGACATTCTCTGCTCCTTTAGTATATCAAGCTGATTGCATATAAACCTTAGTTGTGAATACTTATTATTCAAATAACGCGTTATCCAGAGGAGGATAAACAGATATATCACCACTTATTATTTTTGGCAACATAATTGCTACACACTCACTCACATGCATGGTTCCTTTCCAAGTCTTTGGTTTTGCAAGAAATTAGATTCTGAAAAAAATAAAGAAAAGAAGTACTACACGAATATGAACTATACATCTATTTGAATCTATATTCTAAATCAGCTGATAATTGTCTTTTAGTTTTTGGATGCAAATTCCCATTCGCCCACTCACCCTCATTGTTAAATGCTTTTAATTTTCCAAGAAAAAAAGGATATGAAACAGGAATTTTCATTTAGCACAAGTTCACAGCAAGGTCATCAAGGTAAAGAAAAAATATTGTTAGTCATACTGTTTATACTAATATATCTAGAATATAAAGTGGTGCCCAAACAATTGTCTGTCTATGGTCTATATACGTGTTTTGCTGATTTTCTAAGTAAAAAGGAGTGAAGACACTTAACAAAACTAAATACCCAATATTTTTTAATGTATATTTCTTCAAATGAGGTGTTCACAAAAAAATGTGTTTATCCTGTGAGTTAGTACTTTACAACAACTCCGTCATGCCACAGGCACCATTACTTTTCTGTTTCTCAACTGTAGCCATGAATACATTCTTCGTTTCCATATACCAACTAATCTGCATGCCAACACTGATGATACACTTGCACTAATCCATAGTACAATTTGGCGGTATTCTGGCCCTGTACATTTCCATTTTATCCCATCTAATCTGTATATAGAGTAAATCATAAGATGATGTCTTGGGAACAAAATCACCATCTAGATCAGTGTTTCTTAACAAGGGTCTGTGGAACCCTACGGATTTCCAGAGGTTGCTACGGGTTCCTACCACTTTATACCTCTCAGATCAGTGACACCAATGATCCTTTTAGCTATCTGCAAAGGTGACATTCTTCCCAGCAGCCAGCAATGAAAAAGGTATTTTGCCTAATAATGTAGGTAATAGGAATGCACTCCTTACACCAAACAGACCTTTTAAAAGCAGAAGGGTGCTAAGTGGAAAGTGAAAACCTCGGCTTCACAATTGGCTTCAAAATAAAGCATTTTTCCTGTACTGTGGACTTGTGGATATAGTAAATATAGCAAGGGGTTCCCAGAAGACACTGGCCCTGATTTATAAAAGTTCTCCAAGGCTGGAGCGAATACACTTTCAGCAGCGAAGCTGGGTGATCCAGAAAACCTGGAATGGATCTGGACCAAGGTTGAAAACATTTGCTAGCAATAGCAAATGACTTTTAAGATATCCATTCCTGATTTTCTGGATAACCCAGCTTAACTGATGAAAGAGTATTCTATCCAGCCTTGGAGAACTTTATTAAATCAGGGCCACTGATCAAGAGGATTGTATTGTGAAGGAAACATCCATGGTCCTCTTTCTGGCAGCATCACCAGTCAAGTTCTGGACCAACTTATTACATTCACCAACAAATCTGAGCCAATGTTACATGTTAGCAACAAACTTCACTATTCTTTTTTATTAGCAGTCAACTTCACTATTCTTGTTTATGTAGACTAGCTATAGACTGCTGGGTTTACAATTTGCCTAGAATACAGGAACATTCTTGCTGAATTATGTTGACACTGTGTAATTTACTGCTGTACTCTGTTCGCATCGTGTTCCACACACACACACACACACACACACACACTTTTACATACCATTTTTACTTAATACATTTCAGCATTTACACAGTCTGTTTTTTTTTTTGAGGGATAGGAAGGTTTGGCTCAGGGTTTTCATAAGGGTTTGGTTAAGCTGCACACAAGCCACAGGGTAGCAAGGACAGAGCATCCTTTGCATAAATCCCATTCCGCAATCAGTATCTATTACTAGCTGATGATCTTTCTAGTCTTGGTAATTCTTTCTTGCAGGTCACTCCTATTTTAGGAATGTTCCTAGGTAGACCTACATGCACTTTTGTTTAATATCAGCCTATAGATTTTAATTAACTAACAATAGCTAAATATAGCACAAAAATAGTAACTGTACTGTTAATTCAAAGAAATACTGTTTTCCATACTTAGGATTGTTTCTCATAATTACATGGTAAAAAGTTCCCTTACAATTCATATACTCAGCTGTCTGACTCCGAAAAAAGGTTAAATGCAGTATGCTCTTGATTAAGATTTGATTCTTAGCTGGTTAACCTTGTTGCTTTGATTTCCATTTGAGTTTATTAAGGAGTTGCTTCAAGCTTTTTCCTTTTGCATAGGGAAAGGAGATGAGTTGATCTTGTAAATGGACATTTACAAGATCAAGCTTTAAAGTACTACGGAACTACCAGATGCTGCTCATCTAATATAATGTTGGCCTAACAAGATATGCAGAATTTGAAATCAATATTTTAGTTAATGTACCTGTGCTTATCTGTCAAGATTGCTGTTCACCATTCTACTCATCTCTTTTAAATTATTTCTATGTAACAGAGTCATCTAGTGGTGAGGACTGAGTGAACGTTAACATATTCACCAATCTTCCGATTCTTTCTTTCACATTTCACACTCATTCCATCACACATGTATCTGTATTAACATCTCACATTTATGTGTGAATGATCAGTAATACACATATAATATTAATAAATACACAGTTCATAGTTTAATCTAGCAGACCAAGACTATTTTATTAAGACTTTTTTTGAGTGATCAGCTTTATAATAGTTAGAAGGCCATAAATCATACAGTAAAATCGTGCCAGGAATAGGATATTTTCATCAGACTAAAGCTACGTACACAGGTCAAATTTTTCCTGCCCGATAATCAGCTCAGGGCGAATCTGAGGTATGTACAGCCCGCAACGTTTATTGTCTGTGGATCTGTCCTGGTGGATCCACGGACGATGAAAAACAAGCGATCCTAATGCAAGGGGGAGAGCGCGCTGCAGGGGGAGAGCACGTGGCAAGGTGCCGCTCCGTCGTTCTCCCCCTCCCTTCTCAATAAAGCAGAACAGTACTGTATGTACAGCACTCGTTCCTGCATCATGTGGTTCTTATCGTTGAAAAGGATCGTGAAAGATCCTTTCCAACGACAAGAACTGCACGTGTGTATGCGGCTTAAGTGCATCATTAGTTGAAAAGTAGAATTCATCTATGCTGTGCTGTTTTTTTGTACTATGATGTGTATTCTTATTTTTTAAAGTGTATCCCACCCCTTACAATTACCTTCTCTTTTGCTACATTTTGTCCTGTTTCATTTACCCTTTTGTCAGAATTTAGAGCTGTCCTGTGTGTACATTCCTCATGTTGTAAGGAATCGTTTAGAGATCTGGTTGAGTGGTTTGGCCAATTGGGTAGGGCTGACCTTGCTTAGTCAACATAAGTGATGTGTGTTGTCACAATCTAATACCAGAGTATATTTCTAGCAGATCAACAAGTATTTTTCTGTATTTACATGGTCTTTAAAATAGACTTGTCTCCTCTCCGCCACCAAATTTTTTGCTCTGTCTCTCTCTGGGTTCAGAATTTTCAGCCACTTTGATTAGCAATTGGAATGATGTCCTTTGCAAACACACAAGATTGTATTCCTTCCAGCACCGAGGAAGAATTTACACTGAGCTCAGCATCGCAGGACCATATTATATTAGCATATGGAACAGATATTCTGGATCAAATAAACTTTATATTAAATGTATCATAGTCTCAAAATACCAATCATAATACTCAAAGCTTGGAAGGATATGTGGCTGTGTCTAACTGAAATCTTGGGATGTTGAATTAGTAAAGCGTTAAATAATAATGTAAACCCCACAATTCTGAATGATTCATTGCCTCTCTGGAAAACTCATACAAAGTTCCCTTCCACTACTATTTGACCCCTGCCAGAAATTCTACATTTTGCCCACATTGCTTCTGAGTTTGTCAGACCCTTGGCACCATGTTACCATGTCTGGTCAACTTGTCCTAAGGTCCAATGCCAGTGGACTGGAGTATATCATTACAAAAACTCTGTTATTTTTATTAATACCCCCAAGAAGCCATTGGAAGCTGACATTTAATAGCTCCTGGTAGGTGTCTCTAAAACAGGCTTATACCATGATTTCTCATATTTTCAGTGCCACAAAGCAGGCGTTGACACAGATTAAAAGTCTCTCTTCTCTTAAAAGCCACCATTTAGTTAGTTTTACAAGAGTGAAGGGCAGCACTCAGTAAGGGATACTGCATTCCTCAGTACTGTCCATGCAACAGTGGAAACTTTCTGGGAGAAGGAGAGAGTGGAGTATTGACCTCATCACTGTCATATAATTAGGTTTGAAGTTCATTAGTAACCAGATAGTATTGGTTAACTTCGGGGGACAACCATGTATTTGGGGCTTACTAATCTACTAGTTTAAAACAAGAAATGTCTACCCTGCCCATAAACTTTTTTTTTTTAATTGTCTTGTTTCAGTGGATAGGCTGAATGTTTTAAAATAGGGCCCTGTTTACTTTCTGACATTATGAAATATTGCTTTGCATGAGTGCCAAGTGAGAAATCAAATTTAGTAGTTCATATTGTACATAGTGAGCTGGGCAAAGCTGTCTGCAAATTGTAATTTCAAACTTGTTAGATTTAATGACGTTATGACTGTTTGTAGCCTCATTATATTTGCATTACTGTGAGCAAAAGCCTTTCCCTATTAGTATAACACACGATGGACAGAGCGTGTGGTCAGCCAATCCAAAGGGCAGCGATTCAACCACCCACCGTCTCACAGTCCAGGAAAGCCCTGGATTCTCATGAGAAACTGTCGATTTGGCTTATCTGCGTCACACAAGTGTGCAGACGAGAGGAGTGCACAGCTTAGAAATACAGTGGCTGCTGCCTATTTCCCAGGCCAGATATAGTACACACGTCTGACAGTGACAGGAAAGAGCTGCAAAGGACAAACAGAAGGAGAGCATAGAATGGACGGGATGAGAGATGTGGCTGTGACAGTGCGAAAAGAAGATGCTAAAAATATATCCCAGACTTTCCTAGCACAAGGAAGACATATACTGGGATGTGATGAGCAGGGCTGCCACTCGAATCCTGCATCCACAATATATTTCTTTACCTTTAACAGGAAGCAAAGTCATGTTTCCTGTAAACACAACTGCAGAAAATGACTACCAATATTTTTTTGGCATCACAGCAAAAACATCCTTGTAGCTTCATCCTTGTCTGACAGCATTCATTCTGTGATCTGCAAATATCTAGAAAAGGTGTAGCTAGGTGCTAAGTGAAACTCTTTCTGGAACTAAAGACAATCAGAAGAATATATAGTTCATTTCTGTGGCTGTTAATTCTGTGAGACAGCCGGTTGCATTTAGTAATAACATTTTCAGATAATAGTTTTGTATTAAAGAAGCTCCTAAGAGAAAAATATTGTTGGGTGGGTTGCCATAAAAATGACGAAACAATACACCTCCTACAAATACCTATAAGTCAATAATCTACCTACAAGTCAGATCTCTATCCCTTTGTATACTGGGCTCCCACTATTCTCACTCACAAGGACTTCCAGATATGGGGCTCAGTTTACTAAGCTTTGATGCAAGGATAAAGTCACGTCAAATACTACTGAATGCCACTAAAATGATTGTCACTTTTTTGTAAAATTTAATCCAATTATTTCATTATAGTGTTGTAGCTCTGTTGAAGTCTTTGTAGATAATGATAGCCATGTAGATAAAGACTGTGAACACAACTGAATGACAGATGAATGAATGAGCGCTGTACACACAGTGCCATTCTTTTCTATGGGGAGGGGAGGAGGGAGAATGAGAAGAACTGTGCTCTTCTTTATTTACATGTATAGCGATCATTCAGCCGCGGTCATCCATGGATCCATCAGTGAATGACCATAAAAATGACCATAAATGACGGGGAGGGACCCACAAAGTGTTTATTTTCTTTTTTATGATAGATTCTGATGATTTTTGTTGAGCCCATAGCTGTCTAAAGACACAATTTTGGCAAGTGTGGGAAGCAATGTGTATGGGAACCAGAAGAGTGTGCCAAGTTCTCTCTGCCAACTGACCTCAAGATGAAACGTACTAGATAATTATAGTCCATTGCTTATGCTAAAGTACTAAAATGTAATGCCACTGTCACTCTGCCGCCTTCACGGGCATTAATATACATACTTCAATAATCAGAATAGATAAGTTGATTTGACATGATTTTAGAAAACATGATATTTCTAGCCTTTCTCTGATATTTATACCCAGTTATAATACATAAAATATTATAAACAGAATCCAACACTTGACCTGTGCTGCAAATCTATGCAGAGATAAAAAAGAATAGGAGCAATGGGTCAAATTCATGTGATATTTAAAATCAAAGTATTCAAAAATCAAAGATATTTAAAAGCAAAGTAAGTAACATATTTAATAGACAACTTACCAATGGTTAGTGTGAGATGTCTTGTCTCTTTTTTGATGGATGGTCATATAAGTCCTAATGATGACAACAGCAGAGCACGGAATCGTGTATGCTCATAATAGATTAAAAATCAAATACAATGCGTATAGTAAGGTGTGAATTATTATTTTGCCTTACCTAAATCTGCATTCATTACTTTTACTATAAGATCTATGTATAAATCGTAATTATGACACCATCACATCTGAGTACAGCCCTACTGGCAAATAAAACACTGTGTACGCTAGTTAGCAGAGCTGGTATGTTCTTTCCCAGAACTTGAACTTGTTCTCTAGCTGACCTCTGCTAGATTAGCCAGACATGGATCCATTGTATACCTTGTTCCCAGGAGGATCAGACAATTTGGACAAGGTCCTAGTCTCCTGATGATAAGAAGGTTATTTGAAAACTCCCAGTCAGTAGTTCAGAAAAAGCAGCTTCTAAAACACCAAACCGTGTATATAATTAGTGTTAACAGATGCCAAAGGCTGACTTGCATGGACCACCAGATAAACACGGGCTTTGTTTTACTAACATACGTCTATTCCTTCTTTTGTGAAATCATGTTCCCATTTTTTGGATTAATGTTCCTTTAGGTAAGGCATGTTTCTAAGTTCAAGCTAGAAAGTTGTATGAATGAAATGGCAATGACATTTTAAACCTGATGATGAAATAATGTCTTTCAAGCATAACACATAATAGTCTTCCACGAAGAAGGCAGCTAAGCAACAGTAACATTTTCAAAGCCCAAAAGACTAACATTTAAGGTGTTACATTTTTCTTAGGTATACCTAACCTTTTTCTAGGGCAGTAAGTCATAAAAATGGTTTCTGTTTTTTTTCATATCTAATAAAGGACCCAACCATGGTAAACTTCTCCTGCAAATATACATTATGTAAACTTCTGCAATGTTTTAATTTGTATTCTCCATTAAACATGCATTATAAAATGTATAAAATAGGTATTAAACCATCCAGTTATGAGGGTAACAAATGAATTGATCTTTGTTAAAATGGGACAGGGGCAAAGTTATATCTAAATAAATTAAATGGCTATTTCATAGCCTTCAATTTGCATTCCAATCCTTAGACAGATTCAGATCAGATTGTTATTTTTATATGTAGGTATGGCATGTTAAAGTAATCTGCATGAAATTGTAATGCACTTTGATATAGAGAAATCACTGAAAATGCCTGCCTTGTCTTGTAAAGGGAAAACTCTTCTTTAGGATACAACAATAAGAACATGATGGACTAACCCCTCTGAAACTCATAAAACTCTGAAACATAAAATCAATCAGGGTTTCTTTTACTAGAATTGTAAAAGACATGGAGTACACCAACATATGCAGGTCAACATAGGGTTTGATTAATTAAAGCTCTCCAAGGCTGGGAAGGATACACTTTCATCAGTGAACCTGAGTGATCCAGCAAACCTGGAATGGATTTCTTCAAAGTCATTGCTGTTTGCTAGCAAATGTTTTAAATCCTGGACAAGATTAATTTCAGGTTTGCTGGATCACCCAGCTTCACTGATGAAAATGTATCTTCTCCAACCTTGGGGAGCTTTAATAAATCAGGCCCATAGTGCCCAGCAGACTACAATTCTGCCTAACACAGTGGCAGTCTATCTTCTGTATATACTGCAGTGTACTATACCTTGAGTAACTATATTTGGGCAGCATATCTTGCAGATTGATGTTGACAACAAGTGGTAATGTCTTCCTATACTGTTCATGTTAGGGCTGTGTGCCCTTCATTTAGGTGTTTAGCATGCCTCCTTACACCAGCGGTCAACATGCCACTTTTGTTAGTATTTTGTTACTGTTAGTTAGTTTAGCATTCAGTGTTTATTCATTGTTTGTCACTGTGCTATTATTATTGGTGCTCACCCTTAATGGCGGTAAAAGTGTGCTCCTTTATTGGTAGTTAGTGTGCCCATTGTGTGCCCATATTTCTCTCCCTTTTATTGGTGGTGTGCTACTGTATGGGTATTTAGGGGGAACTATACAAGCAGCATCAGAATTGATTTTCCTCTGCTTGCATATAATAGGACAAGTCACTCTGACAGTTAAAGTGATTTACTACGTTAAATCTAAAAAAAACCTGGGGCACCTGGCAGGAAACTCGGGACACTTGTCAATATGCATCAGGGCAACAATGTCTATGGCAGGAACCTTCGCTTTTTCCAATGAGGAGAAATATAGGTCTACCTAATAACCTGTCTACCTCCTTATTACAAATACTTACCTTTCACATGCTTTTTGTTGGGCTAGTGGAAGCATGCTTTGGGAATATTAGAAGGAATGTAAAAGATTAAAATTTTCCCCCATACTTGGATGTACTAGGTATTTAGTTTGGCTCCCACAGACACGTGGGGCACCAGGAGGCATGGGTAAGGTAAATATCAGTTGTGGGGGTATGGGGGAGAGCAGACTAAGAAATTACCATGGTTCTTTGCCCTGCCTTCAGTGTAAAGCTTAGTAAGGCACACACAATATTACATTTTTTACATTGTGAAAGAAAAGTAACCCCTGAAATTTAGTTTCCTGAAGTTACTTAGAAATGTCAAAATATTGCCGTTACCCTTAAAAGAATCAGGTGCTGTTTTAAGTAATAAGCTTTCTCGTCATCCCCCCCTTTGACCTCACTTATGGCTGTTTATTCAGGCAGTGACTCAGGTTGGAATGGATAGGACCAGAATTATTTTGCATAAATATCTCCTAAGTACTTAAGCTTCTACACAAAGTCCATCCATTCTGCTCATACGTCCTGCAGGGAGTATCGGAATCACAGCCTTCACCACCCGCTGACAGTTTGGTAGATAGCAATGCCAAAAAATGGCTCAGAACAGTTGTGAGGGGATATGTGGCCTGGACTCCGTGCCAAGGAATTCATGTATGGCAGGGGACATGGGAGGGGCAGAAGGAAATCTCACCTCATAATGAGAAAGACAGCCTTGGATGAGCTGGCACAAACAGCTTGCCCAGTGTCACAAACCTTTATTTGTTTTGGAAAGCAAGTCTTTTTTTCTCATTTTTGTTGGTTTATAACATTATAACATGCTTAGCGTATTAATTGTGCAGTGCACAGCTTCCAAATCTATTTAAGTTATTATGCAGAGCTCAACTATAAAATAAAACATACGTTCCTAACTTCTATGTAAACATTATACATTCAGTATTTAAAAATGGGATTTTTTAGTAATGCTATGTTTAAGGCCACTTTCAAACATTCTCTTTATATATCCAGTCTCTGTAAAATGCACTAAATAGGGTAGGTACCTAAATTGGATGTTGTAACTGTGTCTTGCAATCCCTGTACAGTAGTAGTAGTACTCCAGATTGGGAAAGAAAAAATCAGACCATGGACTCTTTCAGCTGTACTTTATTTCTATAGTACTGTTAGGTGAAGAGAGCAGAGTAACAGAGAACTACGCTCGTCAAAGTGCTGATAACCCTTTCATTTCCTAATTACAGTTTGGGGGATGGACAAGACCTGTCGGTGTGACTTACCTAAAGCTACGTACACACGTCAAATTTTCTCGCCCGATAATCGGCATTGGTCAGATATCGGGCGAGATCCTCGAACGATGAACGACGAGCGATCCTAATGCAAGGAAAGGGGGAGAGCGCGCAGCAGGGTTCTCCCCCTCCCCTCTCCATAGAGCAGAACGGTGCTATATGTACAGCACTCGTTCATGCATCTTGCGGTTCTTATCGTTGGAAAGGATCGTGAAAGATCCTTTCCAACGACAAGAATTGGACGTGTGTATGCGGCTTAAGGCAGAGAAGAATGAGGTCTGCTGCTCTGCCAGACTACAAATCTTTCAGCAGGAAAAACACTGCAGTTTATCTACTTAATCTTTTGTTTTTAGCTGTTTGCCTGGAGTTCAGTGGCTTCCAAGCATGAATTAATATTTATTGCACTGAAGGCTTTCACTGTATGTAAGTTCTGTTGATTTTGTCTTTATCAGTCATGCCATTGTCATTAAATCACCAGAATTTATTTAGTTCTATTAAGCCTGATTTTATCAATGAAAAGTGATAATAACTGTTATGACTTGAATGGCATAAGTCATGTGTAATATCTTCAGTCTCCTTACAGCTGATCAATCTGCCATTACTAACTTACCATGTCATGTTCTGCAATGTGTCTTTGTATGGAGGCAGTCATCTTGCTTTCTCCTGCCAGGGCCTGCAGCAAGGAGAACAGAGAAAAGCACAGTAGTAACCTATTTAATGTACAGCGCTGCATAATATGTTGGCGCTATATAAATCCTGTTTATTAATAATAATAATAATAACATCACCAAACATTTTTTTCCAAATCTAGAAAAAAGAGAGGCAGAAGTGCTGTGGATCTCGTTCTGGAGATTTACAGCTATGAGGCTGTAGGCACAGGGGTGCCTAGGTATCTTCAAACAAAAAGAAGTGCACTTCTATTATTTTGACAGGAATACCAGACAAGAGGTACAGAGTTAGATTTTTGTTTAAACAGTGTCCACATGATATGGTTGAATAAAAACACAGCAAATTATTTATTTGTATAATTGCCCATCAATTACTGAGATGCATTTGCTTTAAACAAAAAAATGCAAGTTGAAAGAGTTAATTGAGGATCTAGCAATGGTATTGTTTCTAGATTTGCTGGGGTGGCCAGTCTTGCAGTTAGCAGTCATGAAAATCCACACCACTTTCATAGCAGTTAAATACTGTAATTCATAATAATTAAAAAAACAGCAACAAAAGCAAAGAAAACACAAGACCCTAGAATGATAGAATAAAAAAGGACCGATTGCTTGCCATTCTTCCTTTAGAGATTACCTGCCTGACCTAGAGATTCCTAGATGGGAATTTTTTCTTGGAAACAGTAGTTTGATCCCTGCTTTATATTTCAGCTCTGCTGTACTTCCATGCTGAGATCTGCCTATCTCATACACTCACATGCCTCCTTAGCCAATCACGGAATAAGAACCGGACATCTATTAGATCTAAGAAGAGGAAAATTATTGTACACATCTACTGATAAAAAAGTTCTGCTTTAATTACATCTCAAAGATAAATAATATTATGGTATGAAAAACATATATAAAAGCTATTACCAGATATTGCCATATATGTCAGCTTCATAGGGGGACTATGACCCAAAACACAAGTCAGACGTACAAAAAAAATAAAAAAAACAAACTATGACAGTTGTTCAGTGTCACATACAGCGTGTATTGTTTGTTACAGTCAGATGAAATTTATGAAAACGTAGGAAGGAATTTGGCTATTTTTCAGCAAAAAAAATGTCCATACTCACCATGGAATATATGCCAGACAGAGCATAAACAAAACCTCAACAGGCTGCACTATTAAATTACAGATAGAAGACCAATAAATGATTCCTTATGAATATTCCCAGAATCTCTTGACTAGGCTTTTTTTTATTGGAATCACATTATGTTTTAGAGCACAAATCTACTGCAAGCAGAATAAGATGCCCTCTGCAGAGAAGTAAAGCAAGATTTCAAAACATTACATTTCTGTAGCCACAAAAACTACTAGTGAGTCATATCACATACTTCAATACAAATATCCCAGACAATGGGACAGGGGTGTTAAAAGCTGCTTGGGCATTCTAGGCACCCCCACCCAAATGGCCTCCACTGGTTTGATGTAGAACATTCATTTACAAAATGTACTTATTGAAAATTGAGGTAATTAAGTGTTTTCTAATATGGTTTGACAGTAACATACCATGTTTCACATTCACCGACAAGGAGCCAGGAATGAAGGCTTTTCTTCCTGTTCCAGACCAAGGACCCCTGGGTATAAGGACAAGAGATGCAGGGATGCAGGAATGTAATGTAATGTTTGAATGGTAATGCCATTAAGGCAGAATTTAGTATCACTGTCACCGGGTGACTGGAGATGACAGTGGATGAAGTTCACTGAGGAGAAGAATTCAGGAACCAATCAAGGCCAACCTTAGTGGACAAAATGGTACTAATACAGCAGGCAGAGACATGGTTTGGGACAAGCCGGGTCAGTGATTTGCAGACAGCTGCTGAACCGTAGTCAGAGAACAAGCTAGAGGAAACTAAAAATTTCTAAGCACCGGAGTCTTGCAGATCTCAGCTGTAAATAGTCTGCTTGGTGCTACAATTAGCAATGAGTATTCACACACGCCGCAAGATACACACTAATGTTCTAGCTGTACTTCTGAGTATAGGGCAAGCATATGACTCCCTCTCCTTCCACATGACTACTAAGGCAACCCGTGCTGTCACAGGTAAGTGGCCATTGTCCTTAACCCTTCCTAGCTCCTAGAAGCCAAACAGAGCAGCAGGGGACAGCCAAGGATCAGCAGGGCTCAGTCAATTCTGTAACTATGAGGCACATTCTGAGATGGCACAACAAGTTTGCTGGATCACCCAGCTTCATCGATGAAAGTGTAACATCTCTAGCTTTGGAGAGTGTAAATAAATGTACCAATAAGGTAAATCCTGATACTTGTGCAGTGCTTGGCTGTGTTTACAGATGTGTGACACACATTAGTCCCTTACTGCTTCAGTCTCTCACCCTTGTAACATACATACATGCAGTCTGATGCCATGTGGTTTTATTATTGAGGTATACAGAGACTTTCTCTCGGGATGATCCTCCATGTGCTTGAATAATGGTGTTTTATGCCTTTCATGTAAGCCTTTCATTTATGCTTTTCATTTATACAATGGTAATCTAGCAGGCATCTATTGTTTAGGAGGGCTGCATGTGTGAACTTTCATTTACATATAGGGCTTAGGACAATTTTTCTGAATGGATTAAAGACATAAGTTTACCTACTCCTACTTGGATGGAATATTGAGATATTTTCAACTCTCACTGAGTATGTATTTCGATTGGTCTGAGGAAGCTGTCTTTCCGCAAAACACGTCACCCATTTAAAATATGGTGAAGGGATACACTATGTATATGAATCATCCTAAAACAAATTTTTAATATTGCTATATGTGTGATTGTATGGTGTTTTATTGTATATGGGAGTTTTTTATTGTATTTGGAACAATGAATAACATTTTGTATGTTTTTTAATCAGTATAAGAGAAGTTTAGGTCTTTGAATATGAAATAAAAATTGTTTTTTGAGGCACACATATTTTTTTCTTCCTTTTTTTTTTTAATTATTACAGTAGTGGAACCTCTAATATGGACATATTTAATGACGCTTAAAATCTAACAATGCCAAAGTGCCCAAATGCCCCAGTTTGAGAACTCTAGTTGCAGTATCATTGACCCCTGGTCATTATTTGAATGCAAACATTTGTTATAGTAAATGATAAAACAGTTTGTGTCAATGGCCTACATAAAAAAAGAAAAGAAACAAAAATTAATACATGTCTAGAATTTCAGAGCGGTTGTTAAAACAAAATTTATGGTTTGTTATACATTAGAGACATAACTTTGTGGCAATAAAATTAAATTTAGATGTTATTATTTTCTCAAAACCAGAATTAGAAATGATATGAGGGAGTTCAAAGTTGTTTACCAAGTAATAAGCAATAAATAAATAAAAAAACAAAGAAACAGAAAAATGGGTACAAAGAAAATAGTATTAGCAATGTAAACTGAGAAAAAAGCAAGGTAAACCTCACACATAAGAAACAATATGGAAAAACTACACAGTGTAAAACAGTCCACAATAACAGTAGGGAATACAAAATAAGAAATAAAATGTTAACAATGACTAATCTGCTGCAGATCAGGTATATTTGAGTCAGACTTTTGCTAATCTTCCTGTCCAGTTGGCTTATAGCTGAAATAGTGCAGAACTCTCCAGTTCCAAACATTGCTATTTTGGCTGGTAAAGTGCAGGTCCCCTTCCCCTAATTATTATTTTTATTAAACTGTATTTATAAAGTGCCAACATATTACCCAACGCTGTACACTAAACATGGGTTACAAATGACAGATACAAACAATGACTCAGGAGAAGGGGATCCTGCCCAAGGAGCTTACAATCTAAGAGGTGTGGGAAATAGCACACACTGGGAGGAGGGGGCACACAACATTGATTATCTACTGAAATAACCAATTGGCACTTAAGTTGTATTATTTGGATGTTGCTATCTGGGTGTGTTGCGCATAAGTGATGTAATTGCCCACATTTGAGAACCACTAAGAGCAGTTAGGATAAGGTAAATGTTATTATTATTATTATTATTAATAAACAGGATTACACAGCGCTGTACATTATATACAGATAAAAATATTACAGGAATGGAGATGACACACTAAGAGGGATCCACTGGATCTCAATCAGTTTTTCTCCGCAGTACATGACTGAAACTGAAATGCCCTAGTGTTGAATAGAATAAAAAAAACAGGTAAACACACTTAAACAATGGCAATTGTGTCTGATACATAGCAGCTCAGCAAATTCAGTATCATTCAGCTAGTGTACACGAGATTCAGAGTTAGTTGGTGTGCAGCGCCATCTACTGGTCATGTCACAAAACTGACTCTTGTATGGTGAAAGCAAAATTCAGGTGTTGCATCTCCTGTGCAGAAAATTTAAAACAAGCAACTTGGTTGAATTAGGTACAGAAAACTACTTGCTTGAATTATGAGTCAATGTAATAAATATAAAAAGAGCTGGATATAGAAGGTAAGTACAACATGAACTGAACGGTGGAAGTGGAAGCTCATCAAATCTTTGCACGATGCTTAGGTATCTGGCTACCAGTGCTGACCAATGAACAAAATGATTGATTTCCACACTTGTGCTGGGTCATTCTGACGTAAAAGAAACAGTATGATAACTAACATTTACAGATGGAGAGGCATCTTTACAGATGGAAGGCATGTTCCACTAACAGGTTCCCTTTAACCTCCTCACCAGTAACTCCATTTTATAAATTAAACTATTCTTTTAGTATCTCTTCTTAGACATGGGCATGTTTACATTCAGAATGTTACTTATAGATATTTTGAGACTTTTATTTAAGGTTAATAGTTTGTATATTGAACGTATATTGAACCATTTTTGGTTTGTGGTGTGCTGCAGGATTTTCTCAATGTAAAAAATGTGCCGTGGCTCAAAAAAGCCTGTTAACTGTTCTACAGTGTATTCAGAAACATTTAGCAGGTCTGAACCTGGCCTAAAAGAACCTTTGCGGAAGAAAGAGATGGCTGGGGCACCCTATACAGGGTGGTCAAGCACTTGCTAAGAAAGGTGAAAGGCAGGATGTATAAAAGCCCTGGAAAATAAAAAGGGAACAAGGGCTAATCAGACTAAATACCACCTCAAAAGGATGAGTACATGCCAGGGGGCCCAGAACCCAGAGGTACTTGTAATGAAAGGGAAGGGCTCACTGGAATATGTTTACAAGCCAAATGTATGGCTATTTAGCAAAAAGAACTTAGACATGCTATGGCTGAACAAATTTCCATTTATACAGTAAAATACGTGTGACTTTAATACATAATATTTGACTGCAGGCAGTCCTATATGAGATAGGGACTGTAGGTTTGTTCTTAAGTTGAACTTGTATGTAAGTCAAAACATGTACATTATTTTCATAAATGCAATTAGGATAGCTGTTTGTCTCAACATATTATTAGGCAGCATGGTGTCAACTAGAGTATATAATCTTCACTGCGAATAAATCACAAAGCAAAACATTTATGGAGCCTAGACATTCATTAACTTCTGGAGCAAGCTGTGCTGTTCCTTGCTTAGCGTAGCCTTATAGATCCAGTTATTTTCTTTATGTATGTGGAAATCATCAGAGAGATCAACTGGCATCGCACACAGCTACAGCCAAATCAATTAGTTTGTATTGTTTTATTACACCAACAAATTAAATTATGTTGTGAGGTCAATTACAATAAATCTATTTTAAAGTCCAGGTTGTAATGCAGAAAATAGGACAAACATCAGGTAGGATGAACTCTTTGGAATATTTATCTAACCCTCTATTTGTACAATGCCCTGAACTAAAATTATTAACCCCTAGCAGTAAGCTCTTCGGGGCAGGGTCCTCTCCTCCTGTGTCACTGTCTGTATTAGTCAGTCATTTGCAATCCCTATTTAATGTACAGCGCTGTGTAATATGTTGGCGCTATATAAATCCTGTTTAATAATAATAGCTATGAGAAAACTCATGAAAAGGAACCACAGAGTGACAATATGGCTGGTGAGCGCCTGTACGGGAAATAACCCATGCTTTGTATAGTAGCCATGCAGACTCTCTATTATATTTTATGCCTATAATAATAATTGTACCCCCACACTTAGCTCCAGATCTAAATCACCTACACAACACCTAGAAAAACCTATTTAGATGGACAGAAGTGGAAATCCATAGGCTATTCTTCTATGTACCAAATGAGCCCCTAGATAACAGTAACAACTAGGCCGGGGATGTAATCCTATACCTGCCCTTGTCATATCATTGTTCCCAGCACCACACTGTCTAATAATAATAATAATAATAATAATAACACCCCATAACAGTCTAAATACACCCCAACACTAATATTTCCACACCACTATACCGCTCATACTGCACCCCACATCTCACAGTTTCCAATATTAGAATATTTCAAACCCTGCACCTCACCCCATTTCTCACCTACAGATACAGAACCCTCCCAGTCCCACACTCCAATAATCATCCCCCGCCCTCCACACCACACATAACCAAACTGTTCTCCTCACACAACACTCTCCACAGCCTGAGCCCCGCCCCATCCCCTGGTCACGTGGCCTGGTCACATGACGGCGACTTCCCAGGTATCTTTACGCCGACTCGGATTTGAGAGCGTTATGGCTGCCGCCAGTTGTGCCAGTGCTGCGGGGAGGAATCTTTTACAGTTTATGAAGTTATTAGGGCAGCTGAAGGTAACATACGGAAGTCAGCCGCGTATCTCATATATATGGAATATGTCGGCTTCTCTGCTAATCATTGCATGGAATGGAGCGGCTCAGGGACAGTCCATGTACATGGCTCTATGGTAGAGAAGTCTCTCCAGCTCTGTGTTTATATCAATATATCGCTGTAAGGTCTTCTATATTAATGGAGGGGTCTTCTTAAAAACAACCAACATCTTCCACTTCAGGCCCAGACTTTGGAAAAGTATTAAAACATGGTTGCTATTGGCAACAAGAAATTATCAGTGCGTCATACATAATCCCACATCTGTGTGTGTGATTGGGGAGTGATCTGCGTAGTGATCTGCGCGTGATGGGGAAGTGATCTGCGGGTGATGGGGTGATCTGATTGTGATGGAGGAGTGATCTGCGTAGTGATCTGCGCGGGATGGGGGAGTGATCTGTGTAGTGATCTGCGCGGGATGATCTGCGCGGGATGGGGGAGTGATCTGTGCGGGATGGAGTGATCTGCGTAGTGATGGGGGAGTGATCTGCGTAGTGATCTGCGTGTGATGGGGAAATGATCTGCGTAATGATCTGCGCGGGATGGGGGAGGGATCTGCGTAGTGATCTGCGTGTGATGGGGTTGTGACTGGCCTGTGATGGAGGAGTGATCTGCGATGGCACTTTACACGACCACTCGTTTGTTTTAATACGGCTCATCCCAGTTTCATGTATGTGCATTATAAATATATTGATTTTGTTGTATGCATACAGAAAAACATGGCTAAACAGAACTTGCAAAGCAAAAGAAGAGCTGTGTGTATTTCTGATTGTGTTTTGCTGGGCAGTTATTCAGCAAGAAACTTTGATTCATTGTTTTAAACTCATCTCTATCATCTCCCACTTTTGTTTTACCAATTTAATACATACTCATTGGCCTGCTTGTTTTCTCCTCTCTGCAGAGAACACCAAGGACAGGATGGGTATACCGCCAAGTGGAAAAACCAGAAAGTGTTTCTGATCATATGTATAGGATGGCAGTCATAGCAATGCTGACAGCAGACAATAAACTAAATAAAGACAGGTATGTTATTGTATTAGTATTGTGCCGTTCAAGTGGACCATTACCATGAAACTGTATGAACATATTATGGAGCTCTGTACATTAAATAGGAGTTACAAATGACAAATAGGTTTTATTGAAAATGTAATTTGTCATGTGTTGTCAGCTGAATTGAAAGCCTAACACTTATCTTTGTTCTGTAAAATACTAATCTCCCATCACCCATGTAATATGGCTGCCATTTTATATTTCTGGGTCTTAGCTTCCTGAGTGCCAGATCTTTCTTTGTAGACTTTTTACTGACCTGTTGAGGGATCACAAGAGCACAACTGAAGGGGCCTGATAATACCCACAGCTTCTTCCCAAACCTTACGGTCAATGGAAAATACATTCTAAGTCTGAGAAGCAAAGCACAAGCAAATCCTAATGGGTGAAAAGAATATTAAGGTGGCAGAAAAGGGATGGGTAGGCTTTGATACTATGCCCAAATGCCCAGAAGGTATTGAGGCTATTCCATAATCTAGATATACTTTATATCAGAAGATTTTGTTTTTTTGTTGTTAGGCAGCAGGTAAAGTAAGCAGCAGTAAACTTTTTTTATACTACACTCACCTCTTCGCTCAGTTGCCATCCTATTTGTTTAGAAAACATTTAGAAGTGAATACCTAATATCTAAGCTCTTACTATACAAGGGGGTGCTGAGAAGTTCCTGGCTTTGCCCAGAAAGAAGAGAGCCAGCGTTATGAAATAACACATTCATTCATCATATTCCCCCCCCCCCGAGACTGATGCACTTGGTATGGAGTAGTTGCAGCTTTTCTAGACCGTTCAAGTCCTGTGGTTGGGCTGCAAACCAGCTCTCAGCAGCATCTTTGATGTCAGAAATGTCCTCAAAACGTTGCCCCTTCAGGTGTTTTTTTTTAAATTCAAAAACAGCTAATAGTTCGAATTGGCCAGGTCAGGTGAGTAGGGGGGATGCTGAACCAATTGGAAACCCAGGGTGTTCAATTTGGCAGCCACAACATTGGACGTGTGTGCAGGTGCATTGTCTTGCAAAAAAAGGATCCCTTTTGGGTACCATCTGGTACTGTGTGGTCAGCAAAAACAATGTAAACACTCCATGAAATATTGAATTTAGGTCATTCAGCCGTATGCATTAACAGGTGCATAATATCAATATAGCTATGTAACCTCCACTGTCATGCGATGCCAATAAAATGGGTTTCACACTTTGGAATTTGAATGCTAAATGCAAGCACAGTCTTCTCATCTGACATAAGTTCCTGTCCTACTAATGCTGGCTAAGTAGGAACAACATGCATTTGCTGAGTTATATTTGTCTTATTTAGGTGTATTCGACTTGCTCTTGTTCATGATATGGCTGAAAGCATTGTGGGTGACATAGCTCCCGCTGACAACGTTTCCAAAGAAGAGAAACATAGAAAAGAAAAGGTGAGTGGTTTCATTAGTATTTACGGCCTTTGGAGCACACACATATTTAATAAAGTAATACATTTATTAAAATTAAATTGTTCAGAAAAAGTCAAATGCAAGCATTAAATTTTTAAAGCACATTCAAATTCTGTTCCCTGATATTCCCTGGCTGGAGTAGACACTGTTTGTAGCTCAGTTTGTCCCCTTAATGTGAATTTGTTTTCTGCACTGTGTTCTTACAAATGCTGGTGGGGAAGTTTTTCAACCTGGTTAAACTGGTTAACATTTACAAAAGTAAAGGTTTTCCAATTGTTGCCTAAAGACTTTTTACTCTAATTTTATTATTTTATTATTCAACCTGGTTAAACTGGTTAACATTTACCAAGTAAAGGTTTTCGAAGTGTTGCCCGTAGACTTTTTACTTTTTTATTTACCAATTTGTTGACAGATTCAGTTTTGAGAGTTGACATATCAGGGATTATTTTATTTAAAAAAAAACTAGTTTTCTATAAAGTATCAGAATTTTTGGAAACTTATTCCGTTTGTGTGTACTAAAATAACCTCAATTGTTATTTTATACTAAAAATATATATTTCAGAAAGTATATATTATTTGGGACTTTTAATGGATTTAATGGCGTGTAGCCTTGACATGCATTCTATATGAGCTGCTTCCCTGATAAATCTCAACACTGGGCTACTAGACATTTACTTGCCTACTATACCTAGATAGTGGAAGGAAAGCCTAACTCAGACAGTAAACAAGCCTCAGAAAATTCAGTAAATAATCTCTATGAGACTATTAGAACAAAATGCAGGCTGGGACAACATGGCATCGGCTGCGGTGGCCTCAGGACAAAGATTATCTCGTGATTGATGACATAGGACCTGCAGGTTGTGAGCGTTGGCCTCCTGTTTACGTTATTCATCCAGGAACGAGCTCTTTGGCAGTCAGTTCTTCAAAATTTTAACCCATCGCCCCAAATCCACTGGAGCTTGGAGAGATGCGCTCAAGTCTACTACTATAACATTGAGGAGGCCATCATGTGGGCAGTTTGGGAGAAGGTGCCTGGGGGACCTTGCTGGTCTTCTACCTGATCTTTCACTTAAAATTCTTCAGATGTGGTGCCACCTGAAGCTGCTTTTAGACACAATCAGAGAGGCTTTAATTGCTAGGTCTTCCCCGTCCATTCGTACGCAAATCTTGAACATACTCTATACAATTTTATCCAGACCAGACTGCTGTCTTCAAATTTCTAGCCATTGACTTTTTCTCTTTGAATGATTGTCTGTCCCTCCTTTCTGCACCTGCTTCTTAGGTGGGTCCACATCCACTCCCTCAAGCAATCATAGATTGCAGGCTCCCAGGGGCCGTACGAGAGCCCAAGCTCAGCATGACGAGGTCCAGCAGTTATAGGAGCCTTACCTGACCTGAGAGCCCTCTTATTTTGGGTCAGCTGAGCATTCTAATATAGTAACATCTCAGAATTATGTCTAATGAGATAATCAGATTCAATATTATTACAATATTACAAGAGCAAGTTTTTTGGTCCTAGAAGTCTCCTGCGGATCCTACATTTTGTAGTAGCACTCTCTGGATATCGATGCTTCTTATGGCATTGAGTGTGACATGACTGATCCCCTTCAATAAAGTTGATGGGACTTTTTCTTATTAGACTTCCATCCTATCCTAATCCTTGATTTTCCTTACAGGTTTTTGACCAAGTGGGCTCTGGACTGGAGGCAACTCTTGATTCTTGTTATAGGTTACCTGTTCGTCTTGGGCACACTCTGACGCATGGAGGACTTTTCTGCCTATCCAACCACTGTTGGGAACTCTTTTTAGATTACATTTTCTTCTTTTCAAGTGGAAACTACAGGAACATTTCTTTGGGATAAACAGCTTATTTATGGTCTCAGTGTTCTCCCCAGCCCTTGTAGCCAGGCTGTGGGAAGGAGAGCAGACAAGGGAATGATACTATGCTGTGCTCTCCTCCCTTGACTTTTGTATAGCGGTTGTTCCCAAATGATCTTTAATGGATTATTTCTGCTGGATCCATAAATCATGTTAGGTGACCACTGTACGTACACATGTCAAATTCTCGCCCAAGACGAAAGGTCATCTGCTAGTTAGTCATCTGACGTGTGTACAAGTTGTTACGGTCTTTGAAATTAAACTGAATTCTGATTTAAAAAATTAGTGTTTTGGTTTCTTTGCATTAATTTGCAAAAATGCCAGTAGGCAAATGAATTGAATTTATTTTAATTAGATGCAGTATTTTTGCCTTTAATGAAGACATCTGCAATTGAGCATCCACAAAGATATAGTAAAATATAATGTCTAGGTATGGATGTTTACCCAAGCATCAGTACATTAGAAGGAAAAGTCTTATGCTTGCCCATAACTCAAAGCAGCAGGTTTTACTTTTCCCTTCATGCAGTCAAACAATTCAGTGCTGGAGCAAAGGAAAGGTATGAATAGGTTTGTGCACGGGGTCCCTGTTGGTTTGGGGGATCACATTAAAGTGTGGTCACAGACTTTAATATAACAGTGCAAATCATATTTTGTTCTACTGAACGTTATGCTTTGAATGTGAGTATAACATCCATGACATTAGTGTACTTATGATGCTTTGTGCTGATTAATGAAGTGTACAGTACTTTCAAAAGCCTGAACAAAATGCTCTTGATTTTATCTAGGAATCATATATAATACTAGTAAAGTTTAAAACTTTATCTAAACTTGTAGATAATGAACATGGTCTGCGAATATGCTCAGATTTTTAGAAGCTCAATTTTGTTTTTTCCTTTGCTTTGCTGCTCAAAAGCTACTGAATAATTTTTTCACTTTCAAGTATGTAGCTTACCTGCCACCCACACGATAGAGGTTCCGTCCACTGGCTTGTGTGCCATCAGAGCCCTCAGAAAGAACTACTGTGTGTGGCTGGGGTAACAGGTATTCAACTCACTCAGCTGCTCAGCTACTGAAACATCAAAGTGGAGACTTTTCATTACAAAGGCATGTAAAAGGGATTATATTCATTCCTCCTGTTTAGGAATGGCCCTGATGTCGCAGGGTTACCCTACATGTATCTGGGGTAGAAAGTCATGAATGTTAAGAGACATTCCAACACCTCAGACAGAACCACCAGACTACATCATATTTTTGGGTGTTTCTCCCCACACCACACACGTTTTCTCCTTCTATCTGAGCTTATTACACTGTTAGCCAATTTGGTTCATTGCAGTTTGACACATGCATTGATGTGATAATACTGACATTGATAACCATTCCTAGAGAATGTTTTCATGCTAAAAATGCCAATAATAATGGGGGGAATACAGGCTCTTGGGTGCTCCTTTTCGTGAAAAGGGAAAAAAATTGCCGATCCCATGCATGCATGAGATCAGCAAGTTATTTTTTCCAACCAGCGTCACCTGATCTTGGGGTCAGGTGACGTAGTAAGAAGATCCGGGAAGAAGAGGTGAAGGTGGCAGCGTGCGGCGCACTGGTTTGAAGACGGATGCCGGGACGACGCAGGACCCATGAAAGACACCTTTGGACCGATGGACTGCACTGCGGGATTGAAGGTAAGTGGACTTTTTTTTTCAGTCTATTTCCTCTTTAACTGCCCATTTTGTCTGTAATAATGCCTGCAGTTTCGTTTTTTAAATCTTCCAGGAGCATTACTATTGTACCTAAACATTCCCAGCAAAATATTATTGTTTTAATTGTTTCATCTCTTTAGGATGCTATGAAGCATTTGTCTCATCTGCTACCTGATGACCTGAAGAAGGAGATATATGACCTGTGGGAGGTAAGCATAACTTATAATAATGCACAGAGCATCAATCACCATGTGTTTTATCAAATATTTCTGAAGCTTTTTTCCCCCACAGGACATTTAAAAGGTATTTACTTGGTACAACTGTAAAATGTGATGTATTGTTTGTTGGCATATTAAAATGATGCTGTGTCTGTGTGGACA
>NC_092861.1:85583499-85614752 GCF_032062135.1 Pyxicephalus adspersus | reverse complement strand
TTGCCTTCCTCTGGATCAACTATGTCCATGGGGTTTTTGATCTGGAAAATGTTTTTTTCTCTACAGAAAAAGTTATGGCTAAATTACCTAACCTAAATCCTCTTCATAAATATAGTTTTATATTATACATGGTTTTCTCCTTCTCAGGTGTAGGATTTCCGTCCCTACACTATGTTTTTTGGACACGTATTTCCTTTTGATTATCTATCTGCCTATGACTGTCAGTCCCCCTGTCAAAAGGACAAAAACATTTCATTCTACTGTGTGGTCTAATCTGCTTTTGATTCCTGCAACTGTTCTGCAGAAAATTTCATGGTTACCAAGGTGACCGACTCTTCCATTACATTTTAAGCCAGGATTGCTCGTTCAGTAGGAATCTAATCCAAGGGATTTTTATTTTGTCACTTATGATCATTGGTGCTGAGATGTGCGTGTGGCTGTGCACATAGGTCTCTCTGAAATGCAGCCCTTGTCAGTTAGACTCGTAATGCTTATTAATTAGAATAAAATTATTATATTGTATTCATATAGCACCAATGTATTATGCAGAGCTTCACAAGGTCCACAGGCATGCCACTGACAGAGTCCCTACTACAGTTGTTGATTTGGAACATTATCTGCATAAATATTATATCTCCCTATCAATGTACATATATATTCACTAGATGAAGGTTCATGCACAATTGATAGCTAGTCATTCAAACAGTTTAATTAAGAAAACTAGGTGAAATAAAGTTCACAGCAATATTGGTTGATATCAAGATATAGGAATTTCAATCAATAAAATATACAGTAGATGAAAATATAGTTGTTAGTAAGTAACCCCTGCAATAATCTAACTATGCTTAGTACACAATACAGTAGTTACAAAATGGCAAAGTAATGCAATAATACTATAGACACTTATAAGACTACAACCAGGAATATCTTATAGCTACCTGCTAAGAGGTTATTGGGTACCTCCGGACCCTACTTCCTTCAGAAGAGGACTCCAAAACAGCTTACCTAAGGAGACCCTCAGGAGACAAAGAGCAAGCAGGAGACCTAAATTCTCTCAGTTCCCATTTTTACATACACAATACACATACACAATTCCCATAAGGTATCTTTGAGGCTCTTGGATTGGTTACTGGATGTGATCTGTAAGATGACTATTGGTTTAATGCACCCCGCCCTAGTCTGGGATTGGTTACTGTAACTTCAGGAATTTACTAGGCCTCCTTGCTAAGTTGATATGGGAAGCTGGAGGTAAGGTCATCTAATTTTAGATGTCACCAAAAGGTCTGGATGGGCCATCACGCCCACCCATCTGTCCAGCTATTCATCCAATCCTACTGACTCAGGCTTCCTTATTATGGGAACTGAATCTGTTTGTCTAATGTCTCTAGTGTCATTGGAACTCCTTGGATACCCTAGGTGGTCTGACAAAGAGAAACAGATCACCAACATCCCCAATCTTGAGGTGCAACACAGTCATATGTCACTAACATAGGTTAAAGTCAAAGAGGTTTTAGAGGAAGCCAAAGAAAATATGGTTGTTGCTGGGGATCACGGAGTGCATTTATCACATTTATGTGGTCTTTGTGTGGCAGGTTTTGTATTGGCTTTTGGGTACATGGTAGGCTTATATCTCTTCTGTGTGACCATTCTGCAAATGCAAAGTACCAGAACATCTTATGAGAGAGATGCTTTTTAACAAAAATACCTTAACTGTACCATATTGAACTTTTGATGTACAATCCTTATAATTGGTAAAATTGTCCCTCTCAGGCACAGAAAGGTTTAATTGTTGGAAAAAGCACTGCAAATCTTAGAAAAAACATCTTGTCCTGAGGATCCTTTTAAAAGTGGCATTTGCATGCTGCAATGAGTCTTTGAAGCTTCATCCCACTTGATGTTTAAGGCAATAACTACATGAACAAGAACTATCTGGCATTTATTCTAACCTCACGCAATACACTGGATTTAAAATGAGGGCAGAATTTACACTTTATCTGTGGTAAAAAGTACAGTGTGTTTTATCACATTGCTCCATATTGCTGAGCCTGGCTGGATAATATTATAAATAGCAGATCAGTCAAGGCGTTTGATGTTGGCTCCCAAGGTTGCACATTTGACCTAGAATAGATCCCAAAAAATTTGGTGCTAAAATAAAAGCGTATACATTTATATGAAGTGAAATGCATGACGGTACCCCTGTTTTTGCCATTCTAAAATGCGAACTGTGCATTACAACCAGGCATATTTAAATGTTTTACTTTTAAACTGGTTGCAATGTGACAACGTGCACAATTTTTGTTTTAAAGGAAACCTGTACTGAAAATGCTAATTCATTGGCTTTAGAACTTTCTGGGGTACTGGCCTGGAAAAAGTATGTACAGTAGCTGTGGAACTTTTTCTGTTCAGAATATATAGAAGTCAGGCAGCCTAGGATTTTGTAGCCAGGCCACAAATACCATTTTGTATTTTATTTTTACCATTTTTATATTATTATTATATAGATGTATATTTTTTTTATAAGGGTTAAAATAAAATGGCTGTTTATGTTCCACATAGGAGTATGAGTTCCAGTCCACTGAAGAAGCAAAGTTTGTGAAAGAACTGGACCAGTGTGAAATGATTCTACAAGCTCTAGAATATGAAGAGCTGGAGAAGAAACCAGGAAGACTGCAAGATTTCTACGATTCAACAGCAGGTATTGATTTACATTGAGTAGTGTGCTGATGCGGCAGTCCCAGTGCAGCTACTTTTTGGCACATACTTTACTTTTGCATATTGGTCCCATTATTTGCCAGAATTATTATTAAACAGGATTTATATAGTTCCAACACATTGCGCAGTGCTGTACATTAAATAGGGGTTGCAAATAACAGACAGATACAGACAGTGATACAGGAGGAGGAGAGGTCCCTGCCCAGAAGAGCTTACAATCTAGGGGAATCTCTTTATTTCACATACCTTTGACAACACTGCACAGCCAGACGGGTGACACTATTTGTCATCTTGGGTTTACAGGTTTCTTCCCCTGGCTGGACAATAAATTGGGATTGTGGTCATGTGCATTCACTGTCCAGAAAGCAGGCAGGTGATGCCAGGCTGCGCCAGGTTTGTGAATCATGTGACTAGCTGAACATGATAATAAGTCTTTTGATAGTTAAAAACATTCACATTTTGCCTTTCACAAAGTTCTTTTTAACATTTTATTAAATATTTTAATATATCTGATTTATTTCTGTGTATAGGTAACATGCATTGATTTGTTGATTTCATTCCATTTTCCAGGGAAATTCAAGCACCCTGGAGTTGTTGAGCTGGTTTCAGCAATTTATGAAGAGAGGAACTCTAATATAGCAGCAGAAGCAAGTAGTCCTCAGCCATAAAATAGAAACATATTTACTAGTAATAAATTATTTATGGTTTTTATACTGTTGTATGTGTTTTTGTTTTTTGGGTGGGGGTGATTTCTTATTGTTATGGTCTACTTATATTTATTGTACTAAAAAAGCACCTTGCAAGTTAGACTGCGGTAGTTGTCAACTCATTAAAGTTAGCTCTCCTTCCACTTTCTTCACTTTACCTCACTAGTCAGGTAGAGGAAGGGCAGATGGTGTGAAAGTGGAACTAAAATATCTCATTCTTAATAACCATAGAAGGTGCCATCTTAGTTTCTATTTAGATCTGCCTTTGCCTCGGTGCTGCGGATGTGATAAGGCCCACCATTCATGATTCTGAAAGAGCTGCCATAAGCAAGCTGACAACTATCACAGATGTCACCAGAGGCATGCCCTAAATGTAACATTTTGGGTAAACAAGGAAATTGGAAGGGAACTGGAAGGAAAAGTTCTCCATTAAGCTTTGCTTAATGGAGAACTTTTAAAAATGAAAGATAAAATTTGCGTGCTTTTGGTTATATTTATATGTCTACGTAGTGTTGTTGTTACCCAATACCAGGCAGGCACTGCCCATCACAATGAGCACAAGGAGGTTGCAGTGTATTAAAGAAAACAGAAGACAAAGATGTCTTACCTAGACAATAACATATATGGCATGACACTATAATAGGGGATATTCACAATGTAAACAGATCACTGGGTTAAAATAATATTAAAAAAAAAATCTTACCGTAATTTATCTCCTACAAATCAAGATATTTACATTGTGGACTTTAGGATTCACTAATAACATTTTATTTAAGAACACAGTGATAGTCTTAAGGGTGGGATTTTTGTAATTATAAGCCACATGCCATTTTACTGTTTTACTTAACTTACACTTTCATACATTCGATGTCTTTATATAAATTGTAAAATACTGAAACAGGGCATAACAAATGGCTCACTTGTGGATTGTTTGGAAGAATTAGGCAATAACACATAATAAATACATTTTATGAGTCGTTCAAAAGCCAGTGATCTGTTGTTTGGTCATATCCTCCAAATTGCTTTAATTGGATATTATTGATTGGGAAACACTGTGTTTAATGCTGGTCCTAATTTAGGATATGAGAATAATGGGTCCTGAAAAAAGTAACATGTACATATCTATCTCATTACCATCCCCTCAAACATTAGAATTCTCTGTAAACTAGTAATATCATGGAGCTAAAAAAAGAAATGGTACATTTTCTACATTTATTGCCTTGCCATTTTACCAACTTATATTAATAGTTTCAATTTTTATATTTTTTTTGTAATAAAGTATCATTTAGGTTTATTGTAATTTAAAAGGCATAGTTAACTCTAATATGACTTAAGTATGATTAGCAAATATTACAATTCACTTAGGGGTCTATTTATGAGTCAGCCATTCTGACAGTGACTGGCAGAGAATCTTCCAGGTCCACCTGTTTCAATGGCAGTAATTGATTCTCTACCAAGGAATGTTTCAATGAATTTCAGATTCACTTCTTTATTAATAGATGTTACTAAACATATTGTAGATTGTTACACTAAATGACCCCTATACTAGGGAACAATATTCTGTTTTGATGCAGAACAGAGAATTAAACACCATAACTGTTATTAAAGGGAAACAAAAATACACATTTCTGAAAAACGGTTTGATGACAGTATTTTGCAAGAGGCAAGGTGTTGACTGAGCAGCTTTATGTGTTGTTTGTAGATGTCCTCACTGCAGCTCTTCATCAGCTTCAGGCAGAAGGCTGCCAGCCAATGAACTCTGAGCGCTAGCGTGAGCGGTAGAGCTCAAAACTTCTTCAAAACTTCCTTGGGTTTGGTTTGTTGATCCTACTTTAGCCTAAAATGAAAAAAATATGGTAATATAAGGTGACATTGATTGACTACAGTTTATTGTACATTAATTAAAACTTAGTTTTGTCTGCTACATCTAAATGTCACCCAAAATAAAAAACAAAAGTAAAAAAAAACAGATATGGGATGGTGTTAGACATTTAAATGTACGTAATCTACTATAAAGTAAACATATGGCCAATGTTTTTTGAAAATTCTGTTCTGTCATAAGGCAGATTTGGTTAGGGCACACTGAACTGGCATAGGGTTATCTTGCAGCTTCAAATGCATAGACATTTAGACATTGTTGTACATATTATCCAAAATATCAATCCAAATATTAATAATTAAAGATTTCATTTTACACAATAGTTGTATAAAGTTTCAAACAATAAAAACATGACACTTTTGGTACAGCAATCTCAATACTGTTCAACGCGTTTTATAGACAGAGTCCACTTCATCGGGAATTCAATTGAGATCATTTTCACCAATAATTCCCATAAGCGATAAAATCCCCTCAAAATGACAGCTCATATGGGTCACAATACTAAGTTGTGAAGGCCAGGTCAGCAAATTGGTCTAACTATAACAATTCTTTTGCATCAGAATTGCTGATAATGCCATATTCATCTTAATACATCATCTATCTTTTCTAGCTCCAAACACCGCCCATTATCATATTTTGCATTGGTATATTTATCAAGCACTTCTTACTACATAGTTACATAGTAGTATAGGATAGGATTGGATTCCATGAGGCAATCAGATGTTCCCTAGATCAACAGTCACTGGTATTTTTACTTTAAAGCCTTAATACCCAGTTATGTTCTTTGCTTCTAGAAAAGCATCTAGCTTTTTCTTAAAGCAATATATAGTAGTTGCTGAAACTACCACTGAAGAATCATCAATTCTGAGCCATTGTGACTCATTTAAGGCAGTGACATTGTTATTATGAATTTGGATTTGAGCTCTGCCATTTTCCTTCGTGTACACAGAGCTAAAAAAAAATTGTTTAGTAAATCTGCCTTGTCTTTTCTGCCTTATATGTTGGAACCAGCTATCGGTTTTGATAGAGCAAACCACTTGTTACCAATTGTTTAAGTATCATACAATCGCCAGGTTAATTCTTATATAGACACTTAGCTGACTGGAGCCACCCACGCTTCTTCAATCACAGAGCCGCTACACAGGATGTTTTTCCAGGGAGAGACATCTCTCTTGAAATTATATTGCTTATGAGAATTATTGGTGAAAATGATCTCAGTTGAGTTCCTGATGAAGTGGACTCTGTCCATGAAACACAGTGAACTATAATTGAGATTGCTGTACCAAAAATTTTTTAATGTTTTAAACTTCATACAATTGTTGTAAAATCTTCATTTTATTATTAATATTGGGTACATTCTTATCCTACCTTGGAAATTTCTAGTGGTTAATATTTATTATTAGATCATTTTTTACTTGTAATCCTAAGAATGAAAGCAGCTTGGATGTCTAAAGCTGCTCCAACCCACAAATCTTGCTTATAATTTAGGCAATTAGACCATATTATTTTTGTAGGACTATGGGACGGTAATTGATCCAGGAAATGTTCATTTTTGGTACAGAAATAATTCTTTTTTTTTTTTTATATGATTTAAATTTTATTTTTTAAATGGATAACTATAATACCGTATAAGCATATATTTACTGCCTTAATAACCATATTACTTGATTATTATTGATTGATATTTATTATATTGATATTGAATATTATTGATTATTGGTTAATACTTGATGCTAACATTTAAAGGAAAAAAAAACATACAATTATGTTATTATTCCATTTCTAACTTCTGCTCACAATACAGACTGATAGACTTTTGGGGAAAAATAATAAAGGTGATTCCATATAAGCATTTAGAACAGTTTCACTTATACACCTACAATGCTTTTCTGATATATACTGCATATTGTGGAGTATTTCTGTTAGCTAAGTGGCAAACTCCAATGATATTCACTCTGAAATTGTTGACTGATGGTAAAATAAATAAGCCAAATACAGATACAGTTAT
The DNA here is from genome assembly GCF_032062135.1 of Pyxicephalus adspersus. Lineage (NCBI taxonomy): Eukaryota > Metazoa > Chordata > Amphibia > Anura > Pyxicephalidae > Pyxicephalus > Pyxicephalus adspersus. Next base: position 85,607,446 of record NC_092861.1, on the reverse strand, counting down.
TAAAGAGTGTTAATCAGCACAATGGCTTCCTTCCTAAGGCTTCCCGACACATAAATACAAAAGTAATAAAAATTTGTCTTGAGCTATAAAAAACAAAAAAACAAAAACCATTGGTATTGGACTAAGGTATCTATGGTGATGTCACTGAACTCTTGTCTTGTTGAAATACTTTCCTCAGGAACTGACAACAACAAGCAATCCACCATTGTTCTATAGTGAAGCAAGTAGAGAATAGAACAGAGCTGTTTAATATTTGCATGCATGTCCTCAGCAAAAGTAAAAGCAGAGAAGTTAACAAAAGGGACTAGTTTACTCATCCTAGGACAGGTTTTAGGAATTGTTCTGCTTCAGGAATTACATCCTATGTCTTCCATTTTACACATGTTAATTGTATGTAAGTTCCAGTAAAGTATTTCATTGAATTGTGGTCATTTATAATTCTTTGTAGCATTACTTGCATCCTTTCTCACATTTGTTAAGAGCTCTGGAACTATACCATCCTGGTGTTCACGTCCTGAGTCTGCATACTTAAATGGACCTGTGAAGATTTAAGCCTTGTAAAGGCTAATAATTACCCTATGTCTACAACCTCAGACTTCTGGAGATTAAGGGAGAAATTGGTGATTGGTGGAGGCGGTGGCATATGAAAACAAAACTGTACCTCAAAAGTGTGCTGAATGGTTAAAAACCTTTACATTTTTTGTCTATGTCCCATAGATGTTCCTGTCTCAAGATTGAAAAACAAAGGAGGTACCTGCAGAGCAATAGATGTTTTCCAAAGCAACTATCACTAAATTAAGTGTCTCAAATGGCAGTTTTCTCCTCTAATTCTGACCCAGTGGTATCTCAGCAATTTGGAGATATTACTTTCAGTATCGGTGACAATGACCACCAGAATAGAGGAAGTAAATCTCTCCAGTGGGTGACAGCAATGAAAACCAAATGTCCTAACCCTTGTACACTCCTAAACAGAAAAAAATCCTGCCTTTATATACATTTTCAGTATATAGCTTCAGTTTAGCATATGACCTGTACACTTATTATAGTAATATTGTTGTACTGAATCATAAAATAACATAATTTTGCATCATGCATATAACACTGTACAAATACAGTTGTAGATCACAGCATTAATAAGTGCACTGTGTGATGAAATTGAATTTTTCCGCCAGAGTAAACCTTAGACATAACTATTTATTGTGCATGAAGGCATTGTTTAAACCTAGTGTAATTCTATAAAGCTCTAGAAAATGTTTCCTTGGTAACATCGAGTGCATTGCCTTCACATTTTGTACGATTTTTTGTATCACACTTCCTCTAAACCCATGCACATTTTTATATACCATCTGTTAAAGCTTCAATCGTTCCACAATCTGTACCTTGATGCTAATACTGTTTGCATAATTATTTTTATGTGTGCTTTTCTATTAGTGCAAAGTGGGAATAAATATATTTTTAGCTGATAAATTAGGCTTTACATTTTAATTTATCCGCTGTAAGAATTGTCTGCATTTACTGATACATTAACATTAATCTGAGCAGTGCAGGTGTAAGTCTTGTCAGTAATTCACCTTATACACATAATATCAGTTACTGAAACACTAAAGCTTACCATAGGCGTCAGAGAAAGGTTGGGCATGCAGCCACCATGCAACCATCTCACAATTTTCTTGACCAAACTTCATCCAAAAAATAGAATTATCTTCATTCTCTAACATTTGTCAACAACTGACCATACAGAACAAATACTCATGCCCAAGTTAACCTTAACCAATTATGAACATTGAGTTTTGGGGACAGAGTATTTATAGTATGTCCCCTCCTCCTCTGCTGTTTCTTTCCCTTTATTTGCCTGCAATTCCCAACTCTCAAAGGACTAGGATTTATGTGTGAATTTAGCAGCTGTAAAAATGCTGCTTTCAGAAAAAGGAATAATCCGATACAGTGTTTATAAACACTGTGCATACCCAACCTAGAGAAAATCAAAGTAACATTGTTACTTTTGTATCCAATGTTATCTGAAGATCTAAGATGAGCTTTGATTTGCATATGATGTTACTTAAAGCAACCTGACAAGTTAAAAAAAAAAGTAATTTTTTTGCCTATTTCTGTATTAGTTTACCTTACTAATATCTAATTTTTCTCCATTTTGTTCATTACTGCTTTTTAGAGTTCCATTTAAAAAGTGTAACATAAAAAAACAAAGCCAGATATAGAATTTTCAATTATACTTCCACTTATACTTACAACACTCATATTGATAAAACATATTTTTTACTACATTTGTTGTATAGTTGATTGATTGTACTGAATGAGATTATGTTACCTTCAGTGAAGTTACTGTATTCTCAACACGTTCCTCAAAAGACTTGAATGTTGGAGAATTCCTGAGGGGGAAAAAAGTTATTACAACATTGCAACAATTATTTTATATAGAGTACATTGGGTAACGTTTAACCAGCTATGGTTGACTTTTATCAATTTTTGCCACAAAATATTAAATAGGCAGTACATGTAGCTATGTCTATCACATGTAAACGTGGGGACTGTAGTGCATGCAAATGTTTTTGGTTACAAGGAATGAATATTTACTAAAATATACCTACATAATGAAAAATACATGTGTATGTGATGTGAAGTGATGAATGATATTTAACCCTTTCCACTCTCCAGACTAAAAATACAAAAAAATGTGCCCTACATTGAAATATCTTTCTTTAAAACTTCAGATTGAAGCTGTCTCCTGATTTTTAAGTCTATGTTCCAGGAGATAGTGTAGAGTGACAAAGCTGTTCTAGGGAACCTGGCAATTTAGAACCATGTTTCTGTTTGGTTTATATGATTTTAACGAATTAGGATTACACTCCCAACTCTACAGCTTTCCCAAATCCTTCTTTAGCTGCAGAACACCAGTGATTCTAATAGAAAATGATCATTAGTTCTGTGTACCAGTTACAAAAACAGGATTCAGCACAACTGCTGTGCTTTGACCATTTGCACCTACAGACAAGAGGAGTGTTTCAAAAATTATTATATAACATTCCTCTGCATAAATGTAAGACAGAACTACAGCTAATTGTTTGTAGTCTTAACAAAGATCCTCTATATAACACTGTCAACAGCTAGAGAAAGTGTGCCTATGTAATTAGAGAAGTTGAAGTTCTATCATTATCATTTAAAATGCATCGGCATCTCTCTCTACTGTTATTTTGGGTAAAAGTACTTGAAAAAAGTTAAAATGTAGGATATAGAAACCTTCATTATAATGGATAACAATATGCAAATGTACCATTAATGTGCATAAAATTCAGTAAAAGTATTACAGAATGCTAATGTTCCTCCCTGTAAAGTAGATTTAGCTCCTTGCACGTATTATTTCTACATGTATGGGTGCCATTATCATAGACCAAGCTACAAAATACCTGACTTTGTCCTAAAATCATTTCCTTTGTAACAGTTATCTTTCATGTCTTGTACACAGAAAAGACATGACTTCTCTTCTAGCTGAGAATAAAGCTGAACAAACAGCGTTATACAAAGATATAAGAGACTGTTTTAATTTTGGAATAATTAGCATTTCTGTCCACCCAGTTTTCAGATTTACACAGCTCTACCCCTCAGCACAGCTCAGTCAAGAAGGGCTGGAGACCTGGTTTTATTCTGCTGCACTTCATCAACATATACAGGTCGCCTCCCCATCCAAATCCAAACCCAACACTTGGCATTATAGATGGAATCAGCACACTGCAGAGCACCTCTGTCACTCTGCTCACTCTTTCTATCAGCATTCCATCAGGACACAACAGAAAAAATTAGGAACAAGTGCCCCCAATAAAAGATTATCCCCCTTACCTTCTGTCCCCGTGACACCTATATTATTTTGGATTATTTTTTTTTTGTTTTGATTCTGTGACAATTGTTACCAGGGCAAACAGATCATGAATCTGTCCATTTAGAACTCATGAACCAAAGAAGGAAGCTCTACTCTTTCCATACTCTATGTAAAATGTAAAAGTTTAGAATTGAATATACAAGACCTATACCTCCTGGGACTAGGACTTGACTGTGACATTCAAATGCCGATTGCTGGAGCTTCTCCTGGGCACTATAAGTCTGGAATTTGACCAGCTTGGAGAGAAGTCAGGAGACAGCATACAGTCTAAGACCTGAGTTTATGAACCTAAGTCCTACCTAGAAAAAAAATAATTACCTTTCCCTGCAGTTCAACCAACAGAAACTAAGAAGTACATTAAACACTCTGCATCCACAGAACTATGTATTGGATATCCTACTGACCCAATACCAGAGCAGGGAAAGAGGTGTCAGGAGTACAAAAAGCATGTTGGCTGGTACAGTGGCTTGTGGTGGCAGGCTTTTATGTGTTTCATGTGGGTTTTACATTACTTTCCAATCAATACGTCTGAACTCGTGAACAAACTCCTGCAGTCTCCGTTAGGGAGGGATGAGGGAAGCTGCCTGTGTTTGCTTGGGCGGAGTCACGTGCGCGTACTGCAGTCCTGTCACTTCCTCTTCATAAAGAGGCGCGGCACACACGGAGGAACCACACACGGAGTCACCCACCGTACCACCCGATTCTGGTAAGTAATCAATGGGTGGCTTATTTGCGGGGGGGGGCTTATTTTTCATTTTTCCCTAAAAAGGGGGGTCTGTCTTATTTGATGGCCCTGCCTTATCATCGGGGAAACACGGTAGTGCCTACAATTTCTAATTGAATAAAGTTTTCTGTGACTTGGGCTTTTTGAAATTGAGTTTGCCCTTCGTAGTTGTCAGGAGCAAGAAGAGTAATGTCTTGACCACACAATCTGGGCACATTCATGGAAGCATTCAAAGATGCCTTCTGTGCAAATAAGGGTACAGCATAAAATGTCTAAAGCTGACATAAATGTACTAAATGTTAGATTTTTGGGCCAATTTTTATATTCGACTAAAATCCAAATGACAAAATGGTGAATATGCTCCCCTTTTAGGTAGATCACCCTAACGTCAGTCAAGAAAGTGAGGGGTAAGCTCCTTAGCTGGTATACAAACAATAAAACATGATAAAAATGGGTAACCTTCCTCACTTACAAAACTAAAAGATTTGGTTGGAATTCCATTAGGATGATCTCAGATTCACTTTAATGTCAGTAACTCTAATATTTAAATGGAAAACGAAACGCAAACAGTACAAGGAGATATTTGTATTATTTATGATCGTCTACTAAAATGTGAAATGAATTTAACACAATAGTAAAAGCACCAGTAGCAATGAAAAGCGTGCAAAATAATGGTAAATTTACCTCATTGCTGGCATGCTTATAGAGTGACGAATAGAATAGCTGCCATTGTAAGCGTTGTCAGAGGAAAAAGAAACTCAATAAATTACATAATTATACTGCTTTTCAAATCATTCATAATAAAACTTACATAGAAGAACTGAATTATATTACCATTAACCTAGAAATAGGGGACAATTACATTTAATCCACACTGCCACAGTCATCCTTTTTGACTCCAATTATTATTAATACATATAATGGTACCTATCATTTAGTAGGCACAGCAAGTTCTCTCCAGACTTAGTCTTTAATGGACTGGTAGCTCAATACTTTGTACTGCATCTGCTCTCAGAGGTCACTCATTGATGAGAGAGACCCAGAAGATGGATTTGATCATCTATTACACATTTATTAGCAGGCTGAATATTCTTAGATCTGTCAGTATAATATATTTAACATGTCATAAGAAAACTAATGGTGGTATGCAGAGATTGTAATTCCATATTTTGCAAACTGTTTATTATTTCCTATTTTGCGTATCTAAAGCCCAAACCTTTTTGTTGAACAGCCTAGGGCAGTAGTGCCCAACCTTTTTTTATCTAGGGGCCGCTGTTGACATTGGGATAAAACTTGTGGGGCACAATGAAAACAAACATTAAAGATGTATGTTCAAAACTAGAATAGTTTTAATTTAAAATTAAATTTAATTGAAATGTTTTTAGTTACCGTAACGTACATTCACCAAATAACACATAACCAAATGTCATTCACCAGATGATGAAAAATCATGAATCTCTGCAATGGTTACTTCCAGAGAAATGCAATTCATGTGACAGATAGCCAAGGGGGATATGTTCCTACTAAAATATCTTCAGGTCCCCACAGCTCCCGTTCCTGGGAAATTAGGGTTCACAGAAGGTAAGTAGTCAGCTTTGTGTGACAGGGTAACATGGTATGAAAGGTATAGTTCTCCCTCTAGAGAAATTCCTCTCAAACTTACATCACACAGCAATATGGGAATTGGCTACAAATATGCATCAATAAGCATGCTTGTTACCTATTGTGAAAAACAAAGTTCATGCATGCATACTCGTCAACCATTTTAAAGGTAGAATGCTCTTGCTACAGGACAGCATTATCACATATATGTCAGATATAAAGTATGAAATTACATCTATAACATCACTAGTGGTGTAGTAAACTTGTTGAAAACTGCAACCGATATATACTGTAGATGCATACATACATTGTGTGACATACTCTACAGATACAAGACGTCACTACTACGAATAAGAGTAACATCTTACCTAATGGAATGCGATCTGCAGCAAAGGAAATTAAATCGTCAAAGTGTTATCAAACAATGCCAACCAATTTAGACAAACCCCATCATTAAAAGCCCACTGCTTTATTCCACTACAGTGAATCAGTATAACAAACAAAAAAAGAGATGGCTATGGTTTAATTTACAAAAGAAATGTACCAATGGAGAAGATGGTTACAGGAAGTAAGAAGTTGAAGAATTATCAGGAGCGTCCTGAATAATATTCAGGGAGTACACTACAGAAGCATCATATAATGTATTATGTCATACTCATAAAGATGGGTTGCTTGGTCATTTGGTAACTACGTACTTCAGTCCCCATAAAGTTGATGGTTAATTAGTAGGTTGCTCTCAAAAGCTTGAACATTTCTCAAAGATCAAGGAACCATGAATCCCTGACAAATGGAAAATGGTAACACAACAAAACGTGGAGTGTAGGTGCCCAGTAATGTATAAACTTATTTTACAAGTTCTCCGCTGCTGTTTAAGGTATCATCAAGACATATGTAAAGTACCTTTCAGGCAGATAGAATTATACTGCACCATACATTCTGGACATACTTAGAGTTTACCAGGTTTCCATTGCTCTATATCCCTGATGCCCCTTTGGTAATTTTTGGGCAGCCCTTGGACCCAGTAGTTAATAGTTAGAATGGTAACATTGATTTATGGAATTTTAATCCCAATGATTGATAGCAGCAATTTATACCATGAGCCCAGTCTCTGATGGTGTTCTACAGCATGCCCACAGTCTCCAAAGACACTTGTATCCAATCTGCAGTCTTTGACCATCTATTGTATACTGTCCACAGATACTGACAACTACTTGCTGCTGGTCACAATTTTGTACAAGTGACTCACTGTTACACACTGAGGTTGCCATAAATCATCAATAACAATTCATAATCTACTAATAAAAGTATGTCAAGTAGAAGTACCTCATATCTCCCAGCTTTTTGCCGATTGCACTTCCAACATTAGTAATTGCAGCACTTGCCTTCATCCCAGCTTGGCTTAGTGTTTCTTGTGTTTTCTTATACCTACAATAAACAGTTTTGTATCAGTATTTGCTGGAAAATGACATGAATAAATAATTTAGTTGCACAATAATTCATTGCTCCTTTTTTATCACACCTAAACCACAGCAAACTCTGTTGTACTTAAATAGGAATAATTAGGCATGTGTGTTAACTGAAAATATATAAGTGTGTTACAATATACACATAAAACTGAATGGTATGGAAATGGAGCTTATAACAAAAAAACCTGCATACCAACTTCAGTATGCACTGGTTTATTTAACAATAACTATAGGGCAAATTTGTTCACAGAAAATGTTGTACAATGTTATTGCATATAAGGCTTTCATTTGGTACACTGTTTAATAAGAGTGCCAGTTGACATATGGACAAAAATGCATTTTTGGTTATTTACATAAGACTTTTTTAAACCATGTTTGAAATCTTGTTATCATTTTTTGCACTATAATCCTATACAACACTAAATTGTTTGTACATACAGATCTCTTTGTGCCCCTGCATTGCCATTCACAGGCTTGAAAGTAGATTTTTAATAAAATTCCAGTGATCACTTTAATTGGCTATCATTGGCTATCACGGTGATCATACACACACACACACACACACACACACACACACAACTATATATATATAATGTTTTTTTGAAAGCAGTCAAAGCCCTAAGTCATCATCTTTCATGTCATATTTAATGGAAATAGATGTCTTTATCTTGAGACCCTGAAGTGAATTGTAAAATTAGAATAGTGATGCATTCTGACATCTGGGAATATGTCTAATGCCGACAAAGGCAATGTCAGCTTTTGTCAGCATTTTTAATGCACGCTTCTGTTAGTGACATCTTCTATATGCTCTAAAGCAGCTAACAAGACCGCTGCAAGGATATATTCAGAGCTGAAAATACACAGCAGCCGTATCTTCTAGAAAATGGCGACTAAATCTGAGCACTCCGCATGGAATTATATTTATAAACTGATTATGAATATGATTGTGCAAGTCTAGCAGTATTTTATGCATTGAAAAAAATATTTTAATAAATAATATGGAAAAATGAATGTACTATGCCGTAAAACACAAAATCAGAATATTCTCGGATGAAACATTTGTACTAATGTAAGAGAATAACATATCTGACTATTTTTTTACACCACCACCCCCCCTGCCAGCAGGTATTGTGAGATCACCTGAGATGTGGAGTCCAAATGACACCGGGTCTTCATCAGAGCACCCAGCTAGGAGTGATGGGCTAGTAACTCTAATGATTAAGGGAGTTTTCGTTGCAAGGCACAGCCAGGTTGCAGCCCTAGGTGTCACCCTACCAGAGGAAGGGTCTTTATTGGTGATCAAAGAGAAGGTCAGGGCAAATAGCAGGCAAGGCATTGTAGGTCATCCAGGCAAAGGTTAGGGCAGGAAGCAGTCAATATAGATTTCCAAAAAAGGGGTACATGTAGTCAAATATTATGGAAAGTTCCAAAATGCTATGCAGTAGATTAGGAGTCCTAGAATAGCTGTTGGCAGCATCTCCAGGGATGGCACCCATGTGTGCATATCTGCTCCTGGACGTGTGTGCCCCGCCATGCCTGCTGAGCCACTGGGCCTCATTTATTAAAGCTCTCCAAGGCTGGAGAGGATACACTTTTATCAGTGAAGCTGGGTGATCCAGCAAACCTAGAATGGTCCTGGATTCAAAACATTTGCTAACAAATGGCAAATTACTTTGAAGAAATCTATTCCAGGTTGCTGGATCACCCAGATTCACTTATCAAAGTGTATCCTCCCCTGCCTTGGAAAGCTTTATTAAATCAGGCCTACTGAGTGTAGTGGAGAGTGGTTTAGGACCTTGTTGGATGGGTTGTGGGGAAGCACAACTTCCAGGTAAGGTAACAACACCTTTAATTTGCTGTGAGTTGTAATACCATGTTTAACTTAAGGCACAATAACACTTGCTTAATGCATGAACGTGTTGTGGTACCCATAATTTTTAATGGTACCTCAACATAATGCATCTCCAATGCACTTGATGCAGCACACCGCTATGTATGTTAATGTACTATCCCATATGTTTGTAACCCCTAAAAGTAAATTTATGGACAATCCCATTACCAAGCAGTAGGCAATGTTGTGAAATTATTCTTTAAATTTTGCAACATCAGCTTAGAATTTGCATTCATCTCCAATATATTCTGGCATACTTTGCTAAAAAAGGCTTGTCAGCCTTCTTATATGAGCAAACCAACAGTTACAGGATGGTGAGGAATAGTTGTAAAGCCTTTACTGCTTGTTAAAGTGACTGCCACATAAATAACTTCAAACTGAATAGTTTCTCTGTACACCTCCTCTCTCGGTAGTCTGATTTGAGTCTGTTCACACAATTAACACTTTCAGAGATGTCAGCCTTCTGGTGTTTTGGGACTCCCAGAAGTCCTCATTTCTCAACAGAATTTAGGCGGCAATCATCAGAGCGGCAGTCAGCATTGTTCTTATTAGGAAACTATAAGAAACTTTATATATATATTTTTTTTCTAAGCAACAAACAGAGTTGGTTTAGGAATATGTAAATTCCTATAATCTAATCTATCTACATAGCAATGCCTATTTCTGTTTGTATAGCTAACCCATAGAACTCTGGGAATCCTTGGCCATGTAGTAAATGTTTTTTTGTATGTAGTGGAACATATAAAAAGACAATAATCGTCAGTAAATGCTTGTAAAAGATACATAAATAAAGACATATGTGAACATAAAACTACATATAGATATTTCTGAATTGTTTGGCATTGTAGCAGGACAACCTAGTTATGGTATAGGATGTTATTTCTCCATATATGGGCACATTGTTAAGAGATAAAATTACATTTGCATCAGTCAATTACAAAGGCAGTCCATCCACAGTCCATGCCTTTGTAAGCAGTGTATTAGAGAAAGAGTTGCTGACAATAACTAATACCTACACTGTCCATATACACCTGTGCTATTTAAAGTCTGAAATGACATCATTAGTAGATCAGCCATCCATTCACTGACTTAATTAGGAAAATATGATTTGGAGTGACCTTCAGTGCTGAAAGCATGAACAGAACATACTATATAACACAGTCTGAGGCTCTATTTGGATATGCAGCTGTGGCGGCCCACTAATTCATATTCACTTTCTCAGCCAATTAGCACATTTCAGGCCTGAATGGGTTTGCAAAGGTGATTTTCAGGCCAATTACACTATAATTTTACTCCTGTGTAATTTTCAATTTGTGTTTTGCTTGCAGTTAAATATTATACATGTCAAGATGCATAATTCTGTAGTTTATATACCCGAAGGCAACATGTCAGGAAACAATTCTACATTTTCGTTTATCAAGCTTATAGACTCACTATCATTATTAATCAAAAGATTTTACTAATTGGTTATTTAAAAAAAGTTTTTATTCAAAAACAATAAGATAAAAAGGATTTAAATATTGTTAAGGTATGCAGCCAAAATCCAGTACTCTGTTAGCACTTCTGAAAGTGAGGGGAAACCTTTTGGTAGTCATCAGGATAAGACAGTAGATGAAATGCTGTATTCCTATGGTGTCACCTTTTCCCATTAGTTTCAGAAGAGTTTCACTTCCATATTGTTATATCAATGATGAAGTAATAAAACATCTCTGTGATAGAGAATACTTGAACATACCTGCATAAAACTAAAATATCCCCCTCACACACAAAATAATATATATACAGTATATGTATTTTGAAATTTAGTTATTTTAAATGCATGGAACAGCTACATTTACCTTCCGTGCATGCCATAGTGGTAACTTATCCCAGGAACAGGTCTACAAAGGAGTATAAAACATGTAAAATAAAGGATTGTATACATTGATGGTTTTAGTTCAATAGATAAATGGAACTGGTGTCACAGTTAGGGAGACAGGGCCACTAGGGAGAGCTACGGCTTGCACAAAAGTGGTGTGAGCCCTAAGAAGGGCCAAGGCTCAGAGTCTAAGCGGCAACCAGGTCTTCTCCAGAGCCTCCAGTGCTGAGGATGTTGTGATGCTGGTTACTGCCAGGTTGTGGTCCTTTGGCACACCAGGGTGGGCAGGATGATGCACGGTACCAAATCACTAAGCAGAACATTTGTCAAGAAAGTCCAGGGTCAAGGCAGGTAGCAAGCAAAAGAGGTCAGGTCACAAGCCAGGGGTCAAATACCAGGGATCTAGGAAATAGACACCAGTGACGCAGGGGCCACTGCAGACACAGGGAACACAGGAGACACTGGAAGCAACAGGAGGCACAGGAATATCCACAGATAGACAGGAACACTGGAACAGCACAAGGGAACAGGCTGGAAACAAAAGACTGGGCAACAAGGGGTTAGTGCAGGAGCTGGATAGAGGAAACACTGAATTAACCAACACGTGTACAGGAACTGCTCAGCAGAGCTAGGGGGCTTGGCACTAGAGGAGACACATTGCGCAAACGCTCATTGCTATGTCTAGCTAAATAGCCAGGGATGATTAAGAGGCTATTTTGTGATTAGCTGGTGGAATGGGTGAAACTGATGAAGCTTGGGAAATTAGGCATGCCCAGAGTCAGAACTGCCCGCATGAGCAGGAGAGAGGCGCTGCGCTTTAGTGAGGAAGAGGTAAGTGTGACAACTGGTATATTACTATAGATAATATACCACTGTGAAAGCAAGTGCAACATACTTAAGCTGCACATGTCACAGTGAACAAGGTGGGTACTTACGCAGAATGGGTCTGCACATCATGCCAGCCTCGACTGAAGTTCTGTTTCAGCTCATTCATCATGCTGACTCCTAACTTATGTTTTATCTCAGCAAGGTGCTTCTCTTTGGCAGCTAACACTTGACGTAGAGTTACAATTTCATCTTCCAGCTTTGTAAACAGAAAAAAAACAATCAAAAGGGTAGCAGAAACAGATTGCATTTTGTCTGCCATGATCTGTACATTTACTATTTTTTTATTTGTCATACAGCTATTATACCACTATATCAGTTACAGTTTGTACTTGTCCTTTTCGGACGTGTTCATGATATTATTAAAGTGTGTGTACATCATGACAATGATCTCATCCTTTTTGCTCCTATTTTACCTGTTAAATATACCATTGAGAGGTTTTTGTTATAAAAAAAATACTATATAGTGAGAAATTTAGAGCAGTCTGTGTCCTATCCACACAAGGAACCCTCCCAGTTTTTATTTTGACTACAAATCAATTGGGTTGTGGACATAAGAAGATAGGGTGCAAATAATTAGTTTAGCAATAGACAGCTAGCCATGGCTAATACCCCTCAGTCCACACAAAAGAGTTGTCTTGTCACCCTAGAATGGTACTTAGGAGCTGATGCACTTCTGGCACATCAATGAGTATTTTTCTCTACTTGCAGTGCCTTTAAATGTAAAGAACACTAGGAAATGTGCATGTTTTGCAAAATTAATATGCATATGTTTTTTTGTTCCAGATACACACATTGTTTTTGTACAGGGAGAAGAGTAAAGGGTCCAAAGTAGAATATTTGATGTAATCTGCATAGGATAAAGAATGCAGTAGGCCTCTTCTGTACTGTGAGGACTGGGCAGATTTTAGAAAATATCTGTTTACCTAGTCAGCCTAAAGTCTGTGATAAATCTTGGACATCCTTGATGTCATTTGATTTTGTCACTTGGTATTGCTTGATTTTGCCTATTTCTGCAGAATGGTTTAGGGATACCCTATTGTTTATAGATATCTCTAGATTTACACCAGAAAGGGGGTTTTACCTTTGCCAATTCATTCTTGAGTTCTTCCTTCTCTTCCTCAGATATAATTTCAGTAAATTCAGCTTCAGCTGTTAATTCCTCTTCTGTTTCCTGGAGTGGCTGAGTGTCCAGGAGATCTGCAAGAAATAAAATGAGCTGTAAACTTCAGTACTAGAAATTTTATACAAACTGCAGGGAAGTGCAGTCATAAGCCATTCAATTTACAGTAGTCTGAAAGCTTGAATGTTTTTTGGTACATTTTGGACAGGTGGGAGAGCTCACTTCATCCTAGGATCACTTGTTGCTGACAGCAGGTCATTGTAATCAGATCAGTGTGAAATATATCCTCATATATGTCTACTTAGATTCTAATAAATGGTTATGGAATGGAATGAATAATATTTCTGGACTTCTTACAAAGTATTGTTGGCAGTCAGTTTTTGTTCTGTATTCAATTCAAACATATCATAGTTGATAAGAAGGGCCATTAGGGTTTTGCACATTGTTTCTAAAACAAAGATACAGCACCCTACCATAGTACTTCTCTCGAGCCCTCAACCTGGATAAAAGCAGGGAGCAGGAGTTATTTCAATATCAAAATGCCCTGGCAGAAGGATGCTAGTTTGAGGAACTGAAAAGGTTTGAATAAAAATGGATGGACCAGCAATACTTCAAGGGAAAGTGCTTAAGGATACTGGACTTGCAATCCACAATTATGATTGGCTCTATAAATTACTGCAGGTAATAAAAAGCTGATTCAGTAGAGGAGAGGAGCATGACAAATATAGGACTGAAAGTAAGGCTGCTGGAGTTCAAAGTGGAAATGACGTTTTAAATCACCTTGTCTTTGCTTCTCTCTTGACTTTTTGGGGTGGTGACAGTCAGTGGTGGACGTTGCCAACAGTGAACCCCTGTGCAGGACTGATGTGGGGGCCCCCCTGTCATCTATGCCTATTCTTCCTTTCTCTGCCACATCGCCCCTACACCTGTCCTCATCCATGCTCCACTCACCTACACGCTCCCATCTTTACACCCGCTGCTCCCACCCACTGACTGACACTGGAGCACAACGTCAAGCAGAAAATTTGGATGGGTAGGATGAATTAACAGGACTGTCAGCCCCCACTGACACTTACATTTTTGATTTCCTACACTTCTCTATTCCAGAGAACTTAGGATTCAAATAGGAAAGCAGACAGGGTGGAATCGAATGACAGTTAGTTTTGTATCAGGTATGTATAACAATGACTGTTGATTCAGGGAAAATCCAATTGCCTTATATAATCAGGAAGGAATTTTTTTCCCCTGTTGAAGCAAATTGTACCAGGGTTTTTTTTTTACCTTTCTCTGGACCAATTACATCCATAGGGTTTTATATCTAGGATATGTTTATTTCCCTTGTGGGTGAACTTGATGGACTTTTTTTTTTTCAACCCGACCTACTATGTAACTATGTATAAATTTAGGGTCCCCAGTCCAATGCTATGTAAGTAGCCCTGAAGGTCCCCAATTTGCATTTTCATTTTCTGGTTTCTAGGCTAACTTGCTTTTTAAACAGCACCCCCAATGTTCAATTTAACAAGTTTTAAACTTGTGATCCCATATCTTGAAATTCCTTAAAGCTGAGGTAGCTATGAGGGTACTCTATGTACCAAAGGTTTGAACACAGCAAGTGGATTATGACAAGCAGCCTGTACAGACACAGCCATCACACAAGTTTTTGTAAACCCCCCACCAGATTACTTAGGAATCCAATCACCCTCAAAAACTAAAAATGAGGTCCGGAAAGCATAAGTAAGGGTGTACCTAATTTTTCTCACACTGCAAGAATCAAAAGATTCCTCCACTATGAAACTTCAAAATCTACTGTTTGTTATGTCCCTGGTTGTCAGCATTAAGAGATAACTAGAAAAATAGAAAAAATCTGTATATAGCCAAAATTAGAAACTGAGATAAAAATTCTATATTTAAAGATGTAAACATTTCTGCCATTAGAAACAAAATAAATTGTTGGCTTAGATGAGGATCTTTAATTTCAGACAATGAATTGACACGAATGAGTGAGCTACAGTGAGGAGCCCACATAGTCATACAGTATTTGGGAATAACTCTGCTACATCTAATTTAGAGCTTCACAGATGATTAAAGTGTATCTTTAAAATACATGTTATGGTAAACCACTGCCAAAATGAACATGGCAAAAACCTAAAATGCTGATTTACTGAATACAAAATGATTTACCACAATATCACTCACTGGAAGCAGTCGTTATTTGTCATTGTTTTTTTTGGCTGAAAAGATATTGGCAGATATCTAATGCAACACTAAAGCAAAGCAAATTCATACATTTGAGCTTCATTGTTTACCCATACCACCCACGTATTATATGCATTTCAGAACTAATGCAATTAGTCATTTTAGATTTTTAGTATGTAAACACTTTGGTAGAGTACAGAAATTAAATCAGCAAGTGCTTTAATGTAAACCACTGAAATCATCTTACAGATCAAATTATAATGCTTATACTTCACATAGCACAGTATTTAAAGAGAAGTAGGTCCCTACTTCACCCAGGTATAACAAGGCACATCTAACAACCACATACACCGTATTTGCCAAAAAGACATCCGTAGTGAAATGGATAATTAAATATGAATATTAGGTATTAATGTGCATATGTGACATTATATACAGTAGCAAAAATTGCATTTGCTTCCAGTCATTGTATGTTGATATTGCTTTTGGCATCACTAACTAACCCTTCACATATACATAGAGAGCTGTATAGCATACAAAAGAGCTAATAACCTTTAATTGGTAAACAATCAGTTGACAATCATCTGAGCTAGCTGACTACATTTGATCAAGAAATGATCCCATGCCTTTGGCCAAGCAATCATAGGGAACAGGCAATGATTGTCCAGGCTGTATTTTTTTGGCTGGTCATTGATTTTCCTCAACAATATGCAAAGCCTGCGGTGCCTGGTTGCAAGCTTGCTTATTGATGCCACAATTGCTCTTAAAAAAAAGTTTAACAGTCTATTTGCAGCTTAACGTGACTTGTTTAGTACAAAATACAGTGTCACATAAAGAAGTTTATGGGTAGAAAATAACCTGTTTTATGTCGTACCTTATAAATTGCCATATGAATGGATTAATGCCTACAGAATGTTTTGCAGTGTATTACCTTGTACTGAACGCTCTGTCATGTATAAGGATTTACAGCTACAGGATTTCCTAGGGTACTTTAGGTAGTAAAAGGCTTTATGGCCATAAAATATTCCAATACATCTCAGTTGATCAGAAAGCATTTCTTCCTAAAAGGCTATACGTCTAAAGAATATTTAAGTGTCATATGTAGCACAGAACACACTGTTCTATGAATGGCTTTATGGCTGCAGGGTGTTTCTGTGGTATAGAATGCATTGTCATACAAAGGACTATCCTAACATGATTTATGTAGGCCACAGTATAGTGTGACATTCATGGCTGTATGGGTACAGATTTATCCTAACATGTCTTGTATAGCACATAAGAATCTATTACATTTAGAGGTTTATGCCTACAGGGTGTCCTGGGATGTCTTATGTAGTACATAATTAACTGCTACATGAAGGGATTTATTACTACAGAATATATTAAGGCTTCTAATGTTGTACAACATGTTTTCCCAAGGGATTTCCAGCTACACAAAGTCCTAAGATGCTTTATATAGTATATGTATATATATATACTACATATAAATGAATTTATTGATACATAGGAAGATTTTTACAATATATTATACAATGTCACATAATTATATAAGGTCATCTAACATAAATCGTGTTCCTCCTAATTATCCATATTTTCTGGGGCTGTTGTAACCAAATTAGTGGTTTCCAAGCCCCCATGTGCCCGGTGTTGAATTGCTTGTTCCAGCAGCCAATGCAGGTATTTGCAGGTGCTAATATTGAAGAGTTGGGAATGTGATAACCTTCCTATTCCTCTGCTAACTACCCAGTTGGAAAGACAGGCACAGGAAAGAGGCGAAGACAAAAGCAGATGCAATAAGCCAAGAGTGAAAAAATAAGTCAGTAAGGGCTGCCTACAAATCAGTAATTGATGAATGCACTAGGAGGTCGGTCACTAGGGTCTGCACTAAGGGAACGTCACTGGGGTCTGTAAAGTCTGTCTAAATACCCAATATTCAGTGCTTTTTAGACGCAACCACTTGACAATATATTAATTTTTAGGTGCCCACTACCCACAGGCAGAAACACAACACTTGCCCAAGCCCATTTGCTGTCTCTGCACACCCCCCAGGCAAAGCTGATACAAGGGTGCTCCAAATGCATACATCTCTCTAACCACTCAACCACCAGATGGGTATCCTAAAATGAGCTAAAGATTGAAACTAAAAAATTTCAGCACTTCAATACATTAAGAACACAAGATGCAATTAGGTAATTTCTCCCTCCTGCATCCAACAAAAACAACACAAAGTCAGAGGTTTTTGTATTGTATACATATTAGTCTAAAAAACAGGACTAAAAAAGACATGTATGTACAATGCATTCTTCAATATTATATTTTATTTAAACGGCACGATCATAAATGAAATAGCTTGCAAGTGATGTAAAGCAGTTTGGGTAATATATCCTACAGGCTTTTGTTATTTTTTCTTATTGCCTGTCAATATAAGGAACATCCTGCCAGAGTGAATTTGGCAATTAACATGACAACTCATCTAGAACAACTCTGTCTCGCTGAAGGAATCCAAAACAAATTTCACTGTGCCTGCTGTTTTTATTTTTCTCCTGGAAGCTTGGGTTGTCTCTGTCTTCTAAGAAAACAAAAAAGTTTTTTTTATTAAATTAGTAATATTATTGATTTTAATTTTTGCTCTATGTAAAAGCCTACTTATATTGCCAGATGAATACCTTAGACATCTATTTATTTAACAACATTTAGTGCCCATCCACTCTACAGTTGTGTGTTACATAATTACATAGTAGGTTAGGTTGAAAAAAGACATAAGTCCATCAAGT
This sequence comes from Pyxicephalus adspersus, assembly GCF_032062135.1. NCBI lineage: Eukaryota > Metazoa > Chordata > Amphibia > Anura > Pyxicephalidae > Pyxicephalus > Pyxicephalus adspersus. The sequence goes on along the minus strand of NC_092861.1, from coordinate 85,589,035 downwards.
TCAACCACTAGGGAAATAAACATATCCCAGATTTAAAACCCTTTAAGACATAGTTGATCCAGAGGAAGGCAAAAAAAAACTGGTACAATTTGCTTCAACAGGGAAAATAAAATTCCTTCCTGATTCCATGAGGCAATCGGATGTTCCCTGGATGAACAGTCACTGTTATTTTTACTTTAAAGCCTTAATACCAAATTATATTCTGTCCTTCTAGAAATCATCCAGCAATCTATGGTAGTTGCTGAAACTACTTCCTGAGGGAGCCGATTCCACATTATCACAGACCTTACAGTGAAGAATCCCTTCCTTATTCGGAGCTTAAACTTCTTTTCCTCCAGACACAAAGAGTGTCCTCTTGTTCTTTGTAATGATCTCAGAGTGAATAATTGGGAAGAGAGTTCTTTACATGGACCGTTTATATATTTATACAGGGTGATCATATCCCCCCTTAAACGTCTCTTCTCAAGGGAGAATAGGTTCATTTCAGCTAATCCCTCCTCATAGCTGAGCTCCTCCATTCCTTGTATTAGTTTAGTTGCCCTTCTCTGCACTCTCTTCAATTCCATAATGTCCTTTTTGTGAACTGGTGCCCAAAACTGGACTGCACATTCCAGATGTGGTCTGACCAATGCTTTGTACAGGGGCAGGATTATGTCTCCATCTCTGCAGTTTTCCTCTTTTATTACAAGAAAGTACTTTACTAGCTTTAGATATTGCAGCTTGGCATTGCATGCTGTTATTAAGTCTATGATCTACCAGAACCCCCAGATCCTTCTCCATTTCTGACTCCCCCAAATGTATCCCCCCTAGACAGTATGAAGCATGCATGTTGTTAGCCCCCAAGTGCATAATTTTACATTTATCTATATTAAATGTCATTTGCCACTTGGCTGCCCAATCAAACAGTACATCCAGGTCTGCTTGTAGATTATAGACATCCTGTATGGACCTAATTCCATTACATAGTTTGGTGTCATCTGCAAACACAGAAATGGTACTTTTAATCCCAAACTTTATATCTTTTATGAAGATGTTAAACAGTAAAGGTCCCAACACTGAACCTTGGGGTACACCACTAATTACCTTAGACCATTCAGAGTATGAAACATTAATTACAACTCCCTGGATGCGGTCTTTAAACCAGTTCTTTACAGAGTGACTTTTCTAAACCTTTTGACCCTAATTTGCATATTAACCGTCTGTGGGGTACCATGTCAAATGCTTTAGCATAGTCCAAAGTGTTGCATTTCCCAAAAATAATGTGCCTTTCCATAGACCATTGCGTTTGTGCAAATGACATGTTTAAATGTTCTCCTGATTTAAATGTGAATGTTGCTGTGAACAAAGAGAAATCAAATGTTTCTAAAGGGTGAATGTTCATTTTTCTCTTTTGACATATTTTAGATTATTAAAATATTTGATTTTAGGATTTGGAGTGTTACACTTCCCAGCCAAAAAACAGAACATTTTGCACATACAAAAACATTCTTACAGTACATTTTATTTTATTAAATAGAAACCTCCATTAAGCCAAATAAAAAAACCTACCTATTTCTTTTCTGGAGTTGTTACCAACTCAAATCCCCTATGAAAGTCTTTAAAGTGAGAGCAAAGTAGTAGTTTTATATGGAGGATGTTATCATCTACAGTTCATTAACAAGTGGTTTACCAGACATAAATCCAATACTTGCTCCACAAAGTAATTATCTAAATCCCCTAGTTTCCCTGTCACTTGAAAAAGTGGTTGAAAGGACCACTCACCAGTTTTTTTTATAGTCAGACATACTGTCAATTCCCATAGGGAAATCTAATACCAAAGGGGATTCTTAATTTAACATCACGGGAATTATAAGAATTTATACCTTTTTGGTATTGGTATTAGTTTAATACAGATAGGTTTGTCAAACAGGCATGTCCAAATCAAAGCATAATAAGAAAGAACTAAAAACTAGAAAAAATAATCAATATTAGGAATGCAATATCACAAAATTGGTGTCATAAGTGTCATGCACAGAGAGACAGGACCACTAGGGGGCGCTGCATTTTGCTGGGAGGTGGTGCGAGCCCTGAGAAGGGCCAAGGCGCAGTAACCAGGTCTTCTCCAGAGCCTCTGATGGTGAGGATGTTGCGCCGCTGGTCACTGCCAGGTTGCGGTCCTTGGGCACACCAAGGTGGGCAAAACACGGTACCAAATCACATAGCAGAAGGATAGTGGATGAAAGCCAGTTAACGCAGGAGCTGGACACAGGAAACACTGAATTAGGCACCAGGTGTACAGGAAGTAGCTCAACAGAATTAGGGGCCCGGCACAATAGAGACATGCAGAGTGCAGTCTGTGAGCTAGCTAAATGGCCAGGGCTGGTCAAGAGGCTATTTTCTGATTGGCCAGCGGATTGGACAGAATTGATAAAACTTGGAACCAGAGGCACACCCAGCCTTAGAACTGCCCGCATGCGCAGGAGAGTGATGGCTGCGCTTCAGTGAGGAAGAGGTAAGTGTGACAATAGGTAAGTTCAATTACAAAAATAAAAAAGAAGAGAGAAGGTAGAAGGGCATTCTTACCCTGTATGGACGATTATGAACACACATTTAAATTTGAGTCTAAATGAAATAAAAATGTTATATTTTTGATTAAAAATAATCATTTAAATTAAATGAAACTATATACAATAAATTCTAATGAAACTAAATTGTTGTCCACCAGTATCCACTAGTTCAATTATTGGTCATTATCAACTTCTCAATATTACAAATCCAGTAATGAATTTACTCTATGGTATGATCAATTATTTATTAACAACTATTGATTCTAAGGATATGTTTAGGAATAGTATGCTTAGATATTAGCTAGCAAGTCACAAATCTACATCCAACTTTTTGTGAACACACCACAGATGCATGAAAACATTGGTAAATGTTCTGGTTGAACTCTTCTTTTCATATCTTACTAAATACTAAAAAGCCTGCCAGTCAAAAGAGATCCTTCCTCGAATTAAACATAACTGGGATAAAGCCCATGCAAGAGCAGTGAAGTGTGGCCATTATGGTCATTATGACCCTCATTATATCAGAGAAGGAGTAATACATTTTATAAATATACTTTTCGCAAGCAGGAAAGCAAACCCAAACCATATCACTAACATAACTATCAATTAGTAGTTTGAATGAAGTAGTTCTGAAACGTTTGCACCAAACATGTCTACAGATACCGGGGTCAAATAAATGTATTTTTACAAGTCCATAGAGACATAATTTAGAGGGCCCTGGCCATGCCTGTAAGTTCAATGGAAAACTGTTATCTTGCTTTTATGTTCTTTTTGGACAGCAAAGGCTTTTTCATAGCATATCTTTCACACAGGTAAATATTGGGGCAATCTAATTCTGACGGCATACAGATGCACTTTGACACCAACTTTTGCAAGAACTACCTGCAGATCCTACAATTATATTTTGGGGACTCTGGGAGACTTATTTTATTATCACACATACGTTTGAACTATATGTCACTTACAGATTTTTGTTTCTTACAGTAAGATGATTGATTTCAAATGTTGTGGAGACCTTTTTTCCAAAAAATATTTTCTTTCTGGGGGCCTTACAGAGTTCCTTTGATCTTGGCATGATGACACCACACACGTCAATGGCACCAGACCCAGAATATTTAGGGTTCAAAAAAGGCATTTTTAGAGACAATAACATCAATACCATACATATCCTCCTCAGCTGTACTGTAAATGTTCTCTATTCAATCTTCAATTATTGTTTTACCTAAGACCCTGCCAAGTTCCAGTTGCAAACAAGACATAATGTCAGTAAAGCTACGTACACATTGCCAATGGTTCTCGCCTGATAATTGGCTCAGGGCCGATATTGAGCAAGAATCTTGTGTGTAGAGCGCGCGTTGTTCATCATTTGAGCGACTGTCCTGGTAGCTCCACGGACGATGAATGACAAATGATCGTAATGCAAGTGAAGGGGGAGAGCACGCAGCGGGGTGCCCCTCCGTCGCTCTTCCCCTCCCCTCTGCATAGAGCAGATCAGTGCTATATGTATGGCACTCGTTCGTGCATCGAGCAGTGCTTGTTAAAAAAGATCCCTTCCAACGACTATAAGTGTGTATGCAGCTAGGGATCAGTGATACAAACTGGGTGAATTATTTTCTACTATTGAGGTGGCTCTGCTACTGCGGCCATCATGTTGTCCAACCACAGTCAAGATATGTACAGCATATATGGGAATACAAAAAGATTTTTCCTTATGCATGATCCATTGCTACTGATATGCTTTTGGCACCACAACACTAAAAACACAACCTTTGTCTACTCCAGCTGCTTGGATAATGGTGCTTCAGTGTAATTTACATTTTACCTTTTCTTCATTGCTAACCATAAGCATGCCTTATAACATGTAAGATGGGCAATATTGAAAGACCAAAATGCAAACAAATTATGTTTGTGATATTGGTATTTTAAACCAGATCAAAAGCCAGAAGATTTATTGTTTTTTTTCTTATTACAGCTCATTGGGTAGCGTGTGCTTTGCACTATGTAACTGAAAAAAAGTAACGCATATAGCAGACACACAACTTTTATAAGTTGCTCATTATATTTGCAGGTTGGCCAAGTATCTTTCCAATGCTTCTGGAATGAATAATCAAAGTTACGTTCCTTACCATCCTGTTCATCATTAATAGCCCAAAATCAGGCTATGTACCTCCAATTTAATTACTGCAACATAATTTATCTGTTTGATCTGTATTGTGTACAATATAAATTAATTATTGAAAAAATAAAAGCATATACATACAAAAAAAATGTTTTTGTAGCCTTTTATGTTAATAAAAAAACACCCCACTAAAAAACTTTGACTGCATGTAGTACTCCATAATCTTTTACATTCCTAATGTTCTTTGTCTTTCTCTAAAGCATTTCCTGCCACTCTGTTTTATGTAAATTTTCTGCTTCCAGCAGAATAAAAGATTCAAAGTGTTTCACTCTATAGCTGCTTAAAATAGTCAATTTTCTTGATGACCTACACTAAATCTCTAAATTGAAAAGTGGGGCCTCCCACACACATTCTCCCACTGCTTGGATACTTTATATTTCATGAATCCTGGTGAATATTCAGCAGCTGGATACCTGGAATAAAACTCACCTGCTGGAAGGGACAACACACTGCATAGCTATGCCTTTCTTCTTTTTTACATACTACTTAAAAATCATTTTAGAGGTAAACTCAGAATTATTATGAGATTACAGATGGAGCTTTGGCATCTTTGAGTATTTAATTAATCAGATCAGCATCATGCATTACCTAATTTTTATATTCTCTAAAGTGGAAGGCCGGCATGACAGCAGAGGGTTATATTTTAGAGCAAGAACGTGCAGAAGAAGGGGTGGGGGGGAGTAGGGAGGTGACAAAAGGAGGGGTCAGTAAGAGTTAAAAAGGTCAGGAAAAGGAAGTAGAGTCCTTTTCGCAGGAGACAGCAGTAAGGGACAAGTTTTTCCCACCCTCCCTCCCTTAATTTTTGTTCTTA
>NC_092861.1:85556389-85583113 GCF_032062135.1 Pyxicephalus adspersus | reverse complement strand
TATTATTTCTTATTGGTTAATATTAAGTTATTTATTAATAATATTTGTTAATAAAAGGCCTGCGGGCCATTTAAGCAATGATTGTGTGATTTATTGTGTAATGAAAGGGGGGTTAAACCAGAGGGGTGGGGTGGGGGAATTGTTTTGTGGGTAAATTTTGGGGAAAGAATATTGAAGGCATAGTTTGGAGGTGGGGGGGAGGCAAGTCGGCAGAGCTATGTTTTGCCGCAGTCAAGTCCTGGATATCAGGTATTGGTATTTGAGTACTGCATACTGTGATGATGGGCACTGGTGACTTTATTGTGATCATCAAATGCTTTGCCTGAAACAGTAAAGTGGAACCGCAACAAAGACACAGTTACACTTTTTATGTATGATCTCCCACCACTAGCACAGTTGTGGTATCCTCAATCAAGCAGGATTTTGCCAACAAAACTGCCAAGCCTCTTGCCAAAATCTTCTGAGTTGGGACTGTGTATGTGCAATCAGTTTAACCCCATGATTCAAAGTGCAAGTACAATTACACTCCAATCTGATCATAACTTGAAACTGAAAGATAATCTATTCAGTGCATTGACTGTAACCACTAATGTAAAATTAGTGTTTGCAATAGGTTTTGCAGGTACCTTCAAAGTATATCTTACTTTAAAGAATGAAACTGATCTAATCTAAATTTGGGGAGGCAGCAAGTGGGTGGTGTGAAGGTTGTGAAACTATAGATAAACTTGAGCAGTCTTCCCAACATGACAACAAGGCACAAAACACATTAAGGTTTTTTGGGGGCTGTGCCATACTCAAAAAAATGCTGTATTGTCTACTCATCTTCATCTAGGTTGTACTTGTGCACAAAGAAAATTGAGATATGAGGTGCCAACTTATTCAGTGTACAGTGTACACCTCCTAACTTAACGTTTAACAGGCACCTCGCTTCTGCGCACGCAGACAGTTCTGACCGTAGGTGCGCCTGCTCTCCCAGGTTTTATCGGTTTCCACCATCCTGCTGGCCAATCAGGAAGTAGCCTACTAGTGCCGAGCCTCCAGCTCTGCTAAACATTTCCTATATACCTGCTGTTTAATTCTGTGCTTTCCCTGTCCAGCTCCTGTGTTAACCCAGTCAGGTGTTTCCTTTCCTGTTCCTTTGTGTGGTTCTAGTGTTCCACTGTGTCTTCAGTGTTCCCCATGCCTCCCGTACCACCTGTGTTTCCCTGTGTCTGCTGTGACCTCCGTGTCACCTGTGTGTATTTCCTGGATTTCTGGTTCTTGATCCCTGGCTTGGTACTGACCTTTCTTGCTTGCTGCCTGCCTAGACCCTGGCCTTCCTTGACAATCCTGTACCGTGCATCATCCTGCCCACCTTGGCGTCCCCAAGGACTGCAACCTGGCAGTAACCAGCAGAGCAACATCCTTACCACTAGAATCTCTGGAGAAGACCTGGTTACTGCTTAGACTCTGTGGCTTGGCCCTTCTCAGGGCTCACACCATTTTTGTGCAAGCCATAGCGCCCCCTAGATGCCCCGTCTCTCCAAGCGTGACATTCTGATTGCTTCTTTATCGTACCCTGACAACGGTTCCAGAACACCCAGGTAACCATTTGATTACTAACATTTACATACCGAGATACATATTACAAGGAATTTAACTCTGGATACACAATGCCTGTAAACTATATTTAAAGCGGAACTTAACTTGGTGGGTTGTAAGCTTCTGCTAAGCAAGTATGCACATACATGCCTTGTGCTGTCACCCTGCCCAGGACCTGTCATCACTGCATGGATGGGCAGCACCATCTTTACCACTCGCTCCATTGCAGACTTCCTGTTCATTGATTGAATGATGTCCCCTATTATTCCCGATTAGGGCCATGATACTTATTAGCAACTGGTAGAAAGAGGATCCTGCAAGATTGGATGCAACCTACTCCCCCTTCTCTGTCAGCTTAGCAAAAACCTCCCATTAGATTTAAACAAATTAAAGTAGGAAACAAATAAATTGCCATTTCAAATTACCTACATGGTATTAAAAAAAGGACAATATAATAATCTGCAGAATGAAGTTGAAGTAAATTTCCACAATTTTCTCAACCACCATCTGATAGACAAATGAAAATCAAAGAGTTGGCTTACAGAATGTGCAGACTAAATGTTCAGGTAACACATGGGCTTACAAAAAAAGCCAGTAGTGTAGAAAAGTAAAAAAAAAAAAATTTCCGGCGTGGACAATTTGACTCTTGCAACAATTATAGACCTTGGTGCTTTCATGGGTAACAGCAAAAATCAAGAAAATGAAAACTAAGCACTTGACTTTTACCAAAAGACATCACACATTTTTCCAATAGCTACAATCATTAGATTTGTTGGTGTGGGTAGTAATAAGGGCACCATAAAAAAAAATCTAAACTGGAATCCCAATGTTTAAAAACCTCAAGGCCAAGTCCTTAAGACTGCCCTGTTGCCCTAACAGTGCCCTATAGGGCATACCCTTGTAATGCAACTTGTTTAGGAACTGCTACAAAAGCACCTGCTGACCACTATGGTCTAATAATGCATAAATGTATATTTAGTGGATCCATTGGTTCCAGTTTGAGCGTCTCTCTCTCTCTCGTGGTTTTACACCCTTGTGCATTCTATCTATTGAGGTATTGTATAAACCCTGATGAAGCGGATTCATTCTGTGAAATGTGTTGGATTATCAGAAACTATTACAATATCTCAATTATATACACAACTGTTTGGTGCCATGTACTGAGCGTTTTATGGAATTCCCATCCACTGTTTTTATGGCGTGTTTTTTAAAAAATATTTTTTTTTTTTATATTTGATCCCATTTTGTGACATGTACTGAACTGCTTTTAAAGTCCCACAAATATACCTACTTTTCTATGTATTCACAGATTTTTCTCAACAATTTACAAAACTACAAGTTACATTTGAACAGTTTGGTTAATGTGCTAAATTAAGTGTCATTCCCAAACTCTGTTACCTCCTAATCCTGAAAATATTTTATAGTTTAAAGTTCCTTTTGTGTTTATCTGCTGACACCATGGATATGATGCGATTTTCCTTTCCTTTATGAATTTCCTTTAGGAACGTCTGTGCCAGCATTTTGGAAGTTCACTTCCCCTGCTACCAAACACTAAAGATTAAAAAAAAAAAAAAAAACAGAATATTTTTTTAATTTTTTCCTGAATGTTAGTACAATAAAAATGTTCTTATTTGGGTCTGCAGATTAAATTGTTTAGGATTTTCTAAAAGTGTAATGTAATAGTAATTCAGCATGTTTGCCTATATGTATAATCTTATGAGTAATACAGTACAAAGGATTGTGGGGAGAAGTAGGGGGCAATGGATGTAGTAGTATGAGAGTGTGTGCGTGGAACATATGTTATCAAGAAGCTTGTTGAACCAGATTATTAATTGTTTCTCTACCTACTATATGAAAAAGCCGGATATAAATAAAACTCTTAATAATACAAAAAGGTTGAGAACCACTGTGTTAAACAAAAGCAGTTCTGTTGCTTGTTGTGAGCTATCTGTGAAGTCTTTTCCTTCCAAAATACTAAATCCTAAATCTGACTACTACATTGTTTCTTGTATATTGAGTCAAGACTCAAATATGGTCATAGACACGTTTCAAATGAGTCTTCACTTCTCTTTGTGTCCATGCTCGAAATCAGCAGGTCATTGTTAAGTGATACCATTTAAAATTGACAGCCCAGAACTTGTATGGGGCCATTATTATTATTATCTTTAAACAGTACTCATATAACACCAACATATTACACAGTGCTGAACATTAAGCAGGGGTTACAAATGACAGACAGATACAAACAATGACAAATGTGAGGACCCTGCCCAGAAGAACTTACATCTAAGAATCATGTAAGCATGTATTAAAGTACATACATTTTACAAGCTAAAACAACATTTTTAACAAATACTTACTCCATACTTGTCAGTTGTCCCCTTTGAAGTAAACCCAGGAAAACATCCAAAGCTCCTTGTGGGTGTTTCTGGTGAACCCTTAGCACCCGTTTAGGTCTAGGAAATCCATATATGTATTTAAAAAAGGGTTCAAATACCAGTAGCACTGAACAAAAATGATTACAATTACTTATCAAAATGGTTATATTTTTTTTTCAACTGTGTTACCTGAGCAGGAGATCAACAACAGATGTTTGCATGGGACAAGCCCTGGACTGTGGGCACAGGACAGTAGCTGATTGGTTGTCTCTATCTAAAACATGCTTAAACTTCGGCAGAAATCATGTGACTAGAAGTTTTGGGAGATGAGAGCATAATTTGTAAAAAGGATAGGTCTCATTGTTTTCTTTTTGATTGCTTGTTGTGTATGGGTGAGGTAATTTAGGTTTAGGGAAGATTTTAAAAGGTGATGTATGTTTTCTAAAACATAAAACTAAAAAAACTCCATAGAGATGTATATTACATAAACATAATAGTATGCAAGAAGCAAACAGGGTTGACTAATCAGAGGTCCCTGCAGGAACAATTTGGATAAATCTGAAAGAATGTTATGGTCAAGACCACCCAGCTTGTCATGGACAGAATCCTAATTTATAGCGTTATCAGCATCTGTAACTTTATCTCCAAGTTCTTTGATTTTGTTTCCGCACCTCAAACAACTTTGCAACCTTGTCTGTAACTTCTTTAGCTATTGACAAATTCTTTCTCTTTTATTATCTTCAAACAGAACTAATACATTTTAAAAACTTATTGGTGTCTACACAACTGTCATTTTGTGAATGATTTATCCTTTTTGTACTGGAATTCTCCTTCTCAACAGTGCACAAATAATAGGAATTTCATTTTAAAAACTTAGATTATTATATTATTAACTTGAATTTATACTCACTAACATATTATGCAGCTCTTTATCAAGGTCCATAGTCATATTACTAAACCTCCCTTAAAGGGGTTCAAAATCTAATGCTCATACCATAGTCATATATTTCAAGCAGTGGAAATAACAGAAGCATGTTCTCTTTTAGTTGCCCATTGGACCAGAAAGTCTATTTCTTTTCACTTTGCCTTTTCATGATTCCTGGTGTGATAAAATGGTAAATGCACTGCAACCTCATCACTTGTGTGAATAAAGCCTTACTTATCCTACTACGAGTACTTATGTATTCCAAGGGAAGCAGTGGCAATGGTGTGATGAGCGAATGACTGCTGAATTCTCCATTGGAAAAAAGTCTATGCATTTGAAAAATCCATCAATCACAAAGAAAGCTGGCCATCCCTGACACATTCAGTGAATGGAGCACTGCTACCAAGGTTTCTGGAATGAAAGTATGATGGCTGACTACTGCTGGATGTTGTACTGTGACAATCCAGACAAAGAGTACACAAGAAAATCATACTCCAAGCATTTCTGAAGAAACAATGGTACCTGCATGACACTGTGCAGTAGATCTTTACCACAGTGTGCCTTATCTTATATATTAACATTCACTTCCATGGTGCCTACGTTTTAGTACAAAATACATGAAAGTACAATGTTAACTATAATAGTACTCATAACTCAGGAACTATATGTGTTAGGGAAATCTGAAAATAGATCTGAAATCTGCTCCAAAAACTGATTTAGAAAAGTTTGCTGAGGTTTCTGATGATTATCAATACAAATTTTTTGTTACCTGTGTTATTATACATTGCCGGTTTTCTGTTGGTAGATGTCATTATTTTGAAACTTAAAAACTTGTATATTCTGAATAAGTAACTCAAGTCTATGTGCATTATAAATTCTGTGTCAACATGCACAGAAATTCAAGAGACTGATGTTGACTTGGTAATTTCTTTCATTTAATATTTTCTATAAATCTGTGTGAAGTCTCTCAGCACATTCTTTCTTTACAAGCAGCTATAATGCTGCATGCATGCAAAGAATTTAATGAGAACACTGACACCTACTCGCAGTGTTTTTCCTAAGACTCCGAGTAGGCGGCTGATCCATAGCAAATCACCACCTGGAATCATTACTGCCATGCATTCATTGCTCTGCTTAAATGTCACTTACCAGAGAGGAAAACACTTCAACTACAGTAGATGACATGTCAGATACTGTTTATACAAAACCCACAATGGCCACAAAGAATGAGCTGAAACAACAAATGAATAGTCAAAATTATTAGTTATTATGTTAAAAAAAGTCCTGTTTGATCCATAATAACTCTATAACTTCTTCATACCTCAATAATATAGAAACAGGGGTTCCAAAGTTCTCCACTGAGACTGAGCCCCCCTTACCCCAGAGGGCCTGTAGAGGTCCTCCTCATGACCACTGTCTGCCAGCTTACTGTTGTACAAAAGAACTGGCATAGGAGATCCTCTACCATTGGCTTCATCCACTTTGCTCTGCATTAGTTCACGTCCTTTGTCAGAGCCTAAATAATAAGGCAACAGGAGAAAATATTCTGACGTGAAGAAGGGAGTCTAATGTAAAGGGGGACATTATTGTGAAACGGGGGTATAGATGTGAAGGAGGGGACTCTGATGTGAAGTTAAGGACCCACGGTAAAGTGAGGAGTTTGATAATAAAAGTACGGATGGCCCAGATGTAAAGAGGAAAAGTGCTTCTGGTGTGAAGAAGCTTGTTCCTAATGGTAGGGCCCTTGCCAAAACTTAGTACTGGGACCCACAGATCTGTAGCTAGCAGACCATCAGAATTCTACATATGCTATGGATGCAGTGTGCAACAGGGAATGTAGATTCAGGTAAATTAAGTAAAAACCTCAATACTGTAAGTACCTAGGAAACTGCAAGAAGCTATATACACAAAATGATCTCCAGACGAGAGATTATAAGAGTGTGTACAAGGAGTTTGGTGGTCTCAGGGGACAGGTAGGGGCGGATTTTGGAGATGTTGTGTAGATGAAAGTGACAGGACCTGGAAATGTTCTGAATATGGGGGTTAAAGGAGAGGGCAGAATCAAAGGTGACACCAAGACAATGTGCATGAGGGGAGGGACCAAAACCAGAAGTAAACAATCATGAGGGATTCTATCCTACCCTTACTTACCTGTCACAGTAACAGTAAACAAGGTATAAAACAGAGGTTGTCGGGACCCTGCGCTGTAAGGTTAAATCGTTAAACTGCTAAAATCTCCAAAGTTTAGTGATTAGTTAGTGATTTTCTTGCACACTAAAACCTAATATTTATTATACAAATACTAAAAATCTCTTCTGTAAAATGTGGAAGCTTAAGAAGAACAAACATACCCAATCATATTTCTTCTAATGATAATCCAGCTCCAATTTTTGATTCTGCCGTGCTCCATCCTGTGGCCCAATATATGACATTTATAGGGTACATACTTAGCTTGCTAATAATGTCTTTTGCCATGCATAATAAAGTTACAAATACTGAATGCAAAAACAAAATGTACCTGTTATCAGGCAAGTGTTAAGCTGTTCTTCAATTTCTCAGAAAACTGCAGTGCTTTGCATTCCCAAAAAGCACATCATAAAATTGTTAGGTCAACAACTTGTAAATGACCAATTCCAGGAACAAAAAATCATTTTGCTGGAAACTTCCTAAATATATTCAGGGACACTTGTCTACAATGCTGCCATATCTAATCTCATGACAGGTTGTCTTCTACAAATTCATGTCATGCTTATTTTCTAACTAAGTTATATACTTAATGGTACTGTAGTTAGATCTACAACTGCTATTACAATACTACTGAATTGCAAAGGCAGCTTTGTGTGTATTTGATTTAACCTAGCAAAGGATAAACACAGATAAAGAAAAGTAAAGGTAAAAACTGGCAACATTTAACAAGAATACAGAGACGGGAAATGACATCATAACCATGTAGTTCCACTAGAAAGAATAACACATTAAACAAGCATTACACATAACACTTGCACCTAGCAGCAGAGCTACTATTCGCAGTATAATATAAAAGAATGGTTGTTGCACCTATATCTAAATAAACAGCATGATACTGTGAGTTCCCAAGCCTAAAACTGGGATAAGGTGTAATTTCCTAATCTGCATCTTTACTTTGCATTTGTTTCCTATGCACAGGTAGCTTTTGAATTTTTTTCATGTTGATAGTTTAGGCTGTGGCATTAAACAAACCATATATTGCAAGTGTCTAGCTCAATTTCAGTGCACTTATTGGAACTGGCAGATTTTCTGACCTAGATTGCAGGTGATTTGCTTTTTTGATCGAACTAACTTTGGTTAGCCTAAACAGGTTTTTTCATTTCTATAAGAACCAAAACCAATGTGGCAAATTAAGTCTAAACACCAACATTGTTCATTTTAATATAATTTGCCACTTGTTCTAATAATCCTGATCTTCACCAGGCAACCTTTTCTTGATAAATGGTATAGGGTATAGCACTTTATGTTTTAGCACCATTGCTCTGAGAACGTATGATTTATGCATTCAATGAACCTACTCATTTTAAATACTGTTGTTTTACAAAATCCTAAAGAAAATTATTTGCACATGAGACTGTTTTTTTAAAAAAAGAAACTTTATGGCAATGAGGACCAATGAACAAGACACATCACAGAAATGCAATCTTATCAAAAGCAATTGTTTAAGCTTTTGTGATCCATCCAAGCAACTGGAAACACAAATAATTACATTAGAAAATGGCCTTGGAGCATGACTCATGCTGGAGGAAAAAGCCATTCTATTATAGCTTGAAGCCAATATCTGATGTGTTATATAATTATGTACAAGTTGCAAAGGACTTAAAAAATGTAATTCATCACAGTAAATCAGCATACAGGTGAAACTTGTCCACTTGACATTTTATGGTGCAGATCTTCTAGTCAAGCTCTGCAAAATTACTAACTGTGCTTACAGAAATATGACTAAACGTTATCATATGAAAAACAAACGATCATTGCCGTCATACTTTTCAGACCATTTGGCACAAAAAAGGGTAATGTTTTATTAGAAACTGCTTTACTTGATTCAGCTGATCACAAAGCCCAACTCTGGATGCAAAAGCCTTAACAGATTTCAGGAATGATTCAACAAAATGTGGGGCCTAAGGCAAGTTAAAAATGGGGTCCGAGCAATGTGTCTCACAAAATTTGCCATGGCAGAAAGGGGTGTAATTGAAACATGGGCACAGCAAAACAGAGAATTTCTTGATGATTAACCCTTCCATTACCCACAGTAAGTGTTAGAGCCAGCAATAGGTCACAGCAATACCCCCAGCAATAACCACCCCCCTTCCCTAAGCACAGCAATAACCCTCAATTGTGTTACTGCTATAGGATGAAAATTAGTCATGTATATATTAGTTTCTAAAAATCAAATATTGCATTACTGTCATATTCTATACTATGTCCAGCTTTTTGTATCTGAGAGTTAGCTTTGGACCAATAAATAATTCAAAATCATTGTAATTCAAATGTACTTATAATAAATCTTGAAATGTATAATCATGACCCTTTGTAAATGCTTTAGTCATAAATTTTTTTTTTAATAAAAGGTAGTAATAAGACAACATTTTTGTGGAATATTTTTTAGTTTAATACTTATAAAAAAATAGAAAAATAGCTTTACCGTGCTATATAAGGGGTAATCTTTTATATTTTTTAGTGTATATTATAATTTATAAAAAGCTGTAGGGCAGGAGGTGGCCAGGGGTAAGAAGCCACTTATCACAATGACCTCACCCACATTATACTTTATCTCTCCCTGGCAAGCTTACAGAAGTTTGCAAAATGTTTCTTGAAGCAAATTCCTGGCAAGTTTATCTAATGTCATGCAAAGTTACATGACATGATTATCACAGCTTCCGCTGTACTTCCGGGTCATTCAGGATATAAACACAGCAGGTCTCTTAGACTTTAGCAAAACAGTTGTGTCTCCATCCCTCTATCCTCCTGGCTTTTTACAAAACAAAGCCTTGGATTGTGTGTTTTGTGAATAGTTAGGAGGAGACCAATTGATTAGTTGTCAAATTTACTAATTTTTGTATACTGTCATTTTATCTTTCCATTACCGGATTAGGCAGCAACATAATGCCATATTCAGGCTGGTGTCACCTGCAAGCTGTAATGTTTGTGATAAACATGTGGACGTGATCACTATGACATAGCAGATGATCACATGATCAGGAACCATGTTGACTGGCTCCCAATCTTCCCATTCAAGTGACCAAGCTAGAAAAATGTTTTTGTGGTCCCAGTGTGTGCTGCTAGTTTTAAAAAATTTTTTACATGTAAAAAACTTTTTTTCAACATGGGCAATGCTGCTGCAAAATGCTAACTCAGATATCAAAATAATCAAAGTCACCATTGGATTAGGCTCTGGGTAGTGCATTGTTGCGTACTCGCTACTAGTTGCATACTAGCGAATTTCAGTGAACAGCAACACATATTATATATATATATATATATATATATATACATATATATATATAATATTATATATATATATATATATATATATTACATTACACAAGAAAAACACAAAGGGATATCCTCCTGCCAGCTGATACCTAGTTGTATGAATAAACATGGAAAAAACAGCTGCCTTGAAAGGTTTTGAATTTTGAAGGCTCTGAAGGCTGCAGAACTTACAGTAAATGCCAAAGTTGCTACATACAGCTCACCAAACCAATAAGCACTCTAAAAGAAAGAATGTTGGCATTTTATGCCTTAAACAATGGTGAAATAGTGGACTACCAAACATCTCCATGCAGGGATTACGTATAGACTGCTTCTGACCACATGCACATCAGGCTCCATTTATGAGAAAGTGAATGTAACATTCACCGAAACACTCTCTGCTGGAGAATCTTTCAGGTCTATGTATTTCAATGGCAGTGATTGATTCTGCACCAGGGAATTTTTTGATGATTGTCATATTCACTGATTTATAAATAGACCCAAAGTTATCCTACATAGTCTCTAACTTATTCCCATTGGCACTACTCTCTATCAACTTGCCCCAACAGTTTTATCTTGTGCTGCCTCCTAGAGGTGTCAGCCTGTCCGTCACCAACTGATGGGTTCTTGGAGCTTCATTTGGCTATAACCTACACAGCAAAGGCAGCTTTTATGAAACCCTAAAAGCACCCTGAGCTCCCAGCTAAAGATGATAAACGTAGATCTTAATAAAAGTGCTGGCCAGATTACCAAAAATCTAGAAGGTTTTACCAGGCTTTAACAATAATTTTGATTTCTAAACACCTGCTGAGACCTACAGATTAAACATATTGGAAAGTATTCTACTTGAAATCACAAAAAGTTTGCAAAACTCACAAAACAATGTTAAAGCTATAGGAAAAGCAAAGAAAAATACAGCCAATTATGTGAAGATATACTTATTTTCCACGCAGGAGGCAGGGTAACAAGACATAAAAGTATAAGAAATCAAGTAGTATTCATAGATTTTATGTCATAACTATGGGCACGCAAAATGTTCACCTTATGGACAGCTATTTTCATTTGAAACAGATGTCATTATAGAAGTGACACAATTACTCCCACAGCTGAAGAGGAGTAATATACACCACCAGATGACTCTAACTTTGCATCTATTTCATGTCAATTTATCAGCACACTGATCTACAGCAAAGTATTCCCAGTTATATGTATGCAATGTGATGGGATCTGGTCAACATTTAAGCATGTGTTGTTTTAAACATGATTAGAGGAGACTTAAAATCATCATTTCACAGTATGATACTCAACTTGATGTGCTATAATGACCCTTTTAACTTCTGCCAGCTCAGATCAGAAACCCTGCAAATGTACAGTAAATAAGATGTACATCAATGACACTGTGTAATATGGGTCCTTCTGTTGAAACCTGACATTTTCTATCTTGTGATCATTTGAATGCAGTTTAGTTGATTTTCCTGTTATAAAATCTTCTTGTGTTGTATTTAAGCTATGTTCCATTGTCTACTCTTACACTGGCTAACCTCAATCCATATCATTAGAGATGATTTAATATGAGACACTGTTCTAATAAAGTATCCATTTAATGCTAAAGCTTTGAAGCACAGAGTTTGACAACAACCTTGCAACACCTTTGTTACAGTAAGTTGTTAAAGTCAAAATGTCCAAAGGGCCACAAGAAATAAAGTCTCTGTATATTACAATTTTAAACATGGAGACAAAATATATCATGTATGTTCTTATTCAGCATGATTAGGGCTTTGAAGACATTATTTCAGAGCAGGATTTCTACTTTTACTCATTCTATATTGTATGTAAGATAAATACAGACATAACCTGAATAATTTGTTTGACAAAAAGAAACAGTTGGATGCCCACTGGGAGAATTGGGTGATTGTCTCTACAGTATATGTTATTATTTAGCTTTATAGGCTGAAGACACTGCTTCACATTAGTTTTATTTAGCATATTTATGTAGATCTATGACCTACAAAAGCAGAGCCTAGCGTTAATGCATATAAAAACTACTGTCACTCACAGTTGAACTCATTCTGCTGGCATTATACAGAAACCCTATATTAACCATTTTTGCTACAATAATATGTCCTAAGCACTTTTGCCAGAAAAATAGGATTGCTACACAAACCGCATCAACTCAACTATTCTGTAGCATCAGTACAGAATACATGAAAATCACCTGTGATACACGTTGACTGGTGAATGTAATAGAAGATGGAGCAAGAAAGGGTGAGAGACAGATGATAGACAGGTAAGATCTCCAAAACAGAAAAACCCTTTTTTAGAATCCTATAAAAATGCATTAGCCAAAATTATATTGTTCTTAACACCTAGAATAGAGGTCAAATGTAAGTAACTGAGGTTCATGGCCATGCCTGTGAACTCACTTTTTTACCTGCAACCGATATGACGATGGTTTATTGTAACAATGAGCACCTGCAGGTATTAAAAATGTAAAATGTGACAAACTACCAGCAACATGGTAACAAAAGGCACAGCAATGACAGTGATTTTACACACCTGTGGTGACGTGGAATGACACATTGTAGATGTCAGACAAGCACCATTTATTGTTCCAGGTGGATAGGACACACAGCAACAGAAACACACTGACCTGGCTGTCGCTTGTTTTCCATGTTGGGTTTGTATGTGTGTCTCAGGCTGTGTGAGAAGGAGAGCACATAGAAACCAGGGCTGGTGACTTGTTACTATGCCTCAGTACTGAGAACAGAATTCTAAATCTCAGCACTAATCTGACAGCTCCATCCCTCCCACATCTAGCTGTGACTGTATACTCCACCTCTCCCCATTGACATCACTTCTCAGTGCACACCTCCTGGAAAGCAAGACCATTATGATTTCACTTACTATTAACCTCTAAAATCCAGCACAAAAAAATCTCAGATTTGAAAAAAAAAAAAAAAAAAAGTTTACAAACCAATTTACATTTCAAGCATAAACCCTGTTCTCTCTATTGTACCAAGAGACACTCCTAATAAATCTGATTGTACAGTACTTAAAGGGGAAAGGTAAACAAAAAAGCAATTTGTTTTATATACTATGCTTCCTGGTAAACAGTTGTTCCTATCTGATCATTACACACACCACCTCATTTCTATGTAAGAGTACTTGTATATTGTCTGTCAATGATGTCTATGTATATTGTCTGTCAAGGCTACAAAATAAAGAAGTGTCCCTATTGGGGATTGTCACCGACACCTCACAATATTTCTTTTTATTTAGATTATAGTTTGTATATGGAAAGGAATTTGGACTAGTCTACTGGCTTTCTGTTTTTTTCCATGGTGAAATCTGCTTGGAGTTGTTAGGGAAAGCTAAGAGAGGACCCGTCTGTGCTGAACAGAGTGAGAATCATGGATCATCACTGGATCGGTGACTGACATTTAGGCAGGAAACTTAACATTTATTAATAAAGCTCACCTAATTTTATGCAGGGCTATCAGTAATGCCTGTAGCCTTTTTACCTACAATAAAAATCTGCAAGCTACCCCCTGAAAATAGTAACATTAAAGTAACCTATAGTTTGCACCCCAGCCTTCTTTCAGTCCTCAGCCAAGTTAACTGATAAGGTTTTCATTCATTCCCAGTAGCCAGTTATGCTAGAATTATACACTGAGCTAAGCATGCATAACCCAGTGTAAATTCAACAGAAAAGGTGATTGATTGTGAATGTGAAGATGCAAACAGGCAGTTAAGTTTGTTTTATTGTAGAAAGGACATAGCATGAGCCTTCTGCAATAAAGACCCTTCTGCCTGCTGACATTTTTTTTAATGTTTAGTTCAATTTAATATGGACATTTTACTTTGCCTCATGCATATCAGGTATAGCTACCATATGGAAATGTTAGTGAATTATTTTATCTAAAAAATCAGAAGCATTTGGAAACATGCAAGATTTAAAAAAATGTATTTCTGTCTGAATACAGGAGTAAAAAGGTAATATTCTGTGCAATTTCACAAAGGATGACAAAAAAATCTAGTTCAAGAATAAGATTCTATCTAACAAAAATACAATCCAAGGAAAAGAATACATGGACCACACCACTATAATGATTATCATCCTATAATCAACCTTTTACTAAGATTATGAAAAATGCCATTTCTATCCAGATTCTAAAAGATACACCTTGCCTGGTTGGTGTTCTGATACTCTATCTTGGAGAATCACTGACCCAGAATGAGTCTACAGCTCAAGTGTTCAGCCAGTTGTCACAACTTGTCACACAGTTATCTGCATGATTGTATCAGGTTTGTGACTGAAACTGACACCAAAAGACCAGCTTTACATCCAGGCAACTAGTAATCTTTACAATGGGTTCAGCCATGGCAGCTTACAAAATTTCTTGGTAGGTCAGCTTTAAATAGGCATGATAGAAATAAGGCATTGAAACCAACAAAAAAACCCTTTATCTGTTAAAAAAAGACAGAATCCCCAACATAAGGGACGTATCCCAAGAACTTTTGAATTGATTACCTGCCTCTTCCTACCATTTAGTGCCTATTTATTGACCAGTGATGCAACCCAATATATGGATGGGCCAGTAGGAATATATGGAAGGGGGGATTATTATTATGGTCTAACCCTATTCAAAAATGTTGGTGCATTATTAGAATGACCTGTATTTGATCATGATTCCAGGCTTTCTTTTTTTCATTTTCTGACACCATAACTGTATATTGTGCTAAAATATGTACAGACTGAAAAAGAAAAGATGGTAAGTGAGTTTGCAATTAGGAAATTACACTAAAACCTCAATGTAAAAGTCAGTGTAATCAGATCATAAACCACTAAATGCCAGTTTGTCAACACTCATTGATCAAGCTCCTGTGACAATACAGAGTGTTTCTTCAGTTGTAGAAATATGACTTGACTGTGACATATAGATCTGGAAACATATTGTTATTGCTTTTTATATCAGTCATTATAAACTGTATTGATATTGGAGAAGGACTTTTGGATAAGACTTTTGGAAGCATTCTATGAAACCATAAATCCTAAAACCTTTACAAATATCTAAATACAAAAAAAAAATATAATATGTTGTAACTTCCAATCCTAAAATATTGTGGCCACATTAGCTTTCTTGGGAAGGATTTAATTTTAGTTGACAATGAAGAGGGGATGGCAAACCTGCAACGCCTATGAATAACAGGCTAACCAAAGAGACACTTGAGCACTAGTCGAATTTCAGAGGATACTACTTTGTTGTAGCCCCAAGACTTCTAATCCAATAGACAAGTGATTCAGATGATTCAGAGCCTAAAAGATGATGTTTATCAAAGATGTTCACCTACACTTAGTGCAATCTATTTGTGGATTACAGCTATGTAAATGATCAATATAGTTGACTATTCATACATTTTTTGTTGATCACTCTGATCCTTTTTTTTATATGGTCATTATTTTCCGTCAGATTTACTTTTCTCCATTCCACCAGTTTCCTTTTCTTTAAGTTACGACCTCCATATTCGCTCATCAAAACTATGATAAAACCAGATAATTTTGGATTTACTCTAGAGGCATTTTCACTCTTTTAGACCAACTCCTCAGACTTGTTTGCAAGAAGTATTGCTTGCAAACACTTGAAAAGTGAATCTGTCAGGGAAAAATGAATACATTAATGAAAAAATTATTGAATTGATAAACAAAAATTTGTAAACAAGTCTGACAGTGATTTAATATAAACATGTTAAAACAAGCAATATAACATACAAGAAATTCCCCATGTTTGCTGTTAAACAATGCACATCAGATTTGAAATAGTAAAAAGAGGGATTTGTGCTTATAGGGCATAGGAACCTTTAAAGAAGGTAGAATAGGGTACAATAATGTAAACCCAGCAATATATATGTATATATCCACTTGCAAGGGCTATGGTCCGTTTCCTTTAGTTTTGTAAACGTTTGTATCTATAAGCATAGCTGACACAGTGTTGTGATTATTGACTGATTCAGAGAAGAGCTAAGTCTCCCTGCTATTTCTGTGACAAGACCAAGTCAGACCTGGCTCCATAAGCAATAAATTCTGGAGACAGCAACCTACCAGGTGACATCAGTGTCTGATTTTTAAAATCTTACACTCAGACAACCCCACACAGTGATCTTCTGCACAGTCCACTGAACCCAGTAATCCCCTATTGTGGCCCTGTCAGTATTCATCAGGATATGATCTTGTGCTGTGTATATTACAATGATCATTAGAAAATGTGCATCAGCTACAGCTAGAAAAACACGGAATCATGATATAGAGCCACTGAGGTGTTTACAAAGCTGCAAGTTCTACTTACAGCTATATTTTGTGGTGGAAAATCAGTCATTACCATTGAAAACACATGGATCTGGAAGATTGTCCACCAGAGAATGTTGCTGAATGTCAGATTTACTGATGATAATTGGTAATATTTCCTTTCACCCCTTGTTTTAAAGACAAAACTAGAAGTTAGAGGAACTCTCTTAAGTATCATCAAGTATCATCATTCGATTTCTTATTACCACTTGTACTAAGGACACCTGTAAAATGTTTGATTTCCCCCTCACTTTGTTTCAGCGATAATGGCCACCAGTACAAATAGATGGGTAAATCTCCCCAGTGTTGACCCTACAGTAATGAAAACTTGATAGAGAGTCTAATTATCCCCTACTCTGCCTAGAGATACACTTCAACATATTTAAGCAATTGGTGGCTGTGTTTCTTTCTTCAGGCTAAAAACTCTCATTAGGTATGGACAAATACCTGCTGAATACATCTTGTGAAAACTATGGTGTCCTTGTGACTAAAGTCATTTTTATAGTTATTCACTCAATTCTCAAAGTATCAAAGTCACTCAATTCAAAGTATCATAAGTATATAAAGTATGTATAGACGACCCACTGAGAGTTTCAATGGGAAGATTTCTTCGCAACAAAAATGACTTGTAAGTTAAAAACTATCAAGTGAAGATATAAAGTAAATATTACATATTATTGTATAGGTCATAATTAGGTCTTTGTATTGATGTGCTGTCGCTCTAGGATGGTTTAAATGGTGATTTACTGTTTTTACTGCTTCTTCAGACCATTTTAAAAGTCCAAAACCAAAAAAATGTAAAAATCATGTATATTCTGCCCACTTTTATATACTCCAAACATACACATAACATAAATCCCCACAGCTTTATCTCACAGGGGGATCAATATTATCACTATAACACAAATTTACCCTCCTGACTCTCTCCTCACTGTTGCTAGTCCAATGAATCTAAACAGTGAGAGATATTCTCCCTGATCGAAGGCTTCAGGCTCAAACTACCCCGTTAGAATGACAGACTTCCCAAACTAGTAAAAGTCTATAGCTAGCCGAGCATCAGTCATTTATTAGAGGTATAATATCCCAATCAATTGGTCTGGGTGCCAAACCTTTAGTGTCCAAAATTGTACTACATTAAGAAGAACGGAGAAGGGAGATAGGCTTCTACAAAGGCACCATAGGTTTACAGTAATTATGTATAAAAAGAGTAAAATTGTATTAATCAAATACAAAAGGCTTTAAAACAATGATAGGCCTATGTTACAAATTGACATGATAGAGGACTATATTCATACTAAATAGGTAAGTAATAGATTTTACAGACTTGGGTATAGCTCCTGAGACAAAGAACGGGGTCTTATTTCGACGTGGGTTTTGCTGTGAGAATTGTAAGATTATTAAAGGAATTAATCCACATGAGAGGACAAGAGAGGACAGGAAAATGTAATGGCAGTAGTGCAAAGTAGGGTTTTACTATGTATTGTGGAGCAGACCACACCAAGGACTGATAATGTAGAAATGATATACATTAGTATATAAATTAACTACAAGTTAATAAATATCTAATTCTACATGTATAAATATTCCCTTGTAAAGATGATGGCGAAGAAAGGGGAATTCAGTTCAAACAGCAAATGTCACAGTATACTCCACATATATTGTGTAATGTATATTCAAGCATGAGCTCCCCTGGATCTCAAGCAAAAAAAAAACTGTATTTCAGGTAGAACATTCAGAATTACTTTTTAGAGATAAAAATCATCCTGTTTGACAACCAGGTACAGCACATAGAGTATTATGATGACTGTACTGCCAGGCAAAGACGTGCATTTTGGTAACCATGACAACCCATCCCCAATGTTATAATCATTTGCTGCTAGCTGCCTACACACATACTCTATTAAAATGATTATGTATATTAATAAAAGCATGAACTCAGTTCATGAACTTCTAGTATAGAAAGGGTTCGGATATAAGTCGTTTCCTTTGACTAATATAAAATGACCTTATGCTGCACAAGGTATTAAGTCATATTGTAGAGTGTTTTTTGGGGAAATAACATGCATGAAATTTTCATGGCTTGTTATCCAATATACTTGATTCAATGAGATAGAAATGCACGGTGATAGCAAATAAAGCTACAAAATTGTGCGTGCCAGTGGCAGTCAGCCCATGTACCGTATGTGCATTACAGGAATATTGTACCTTTGCCCTAAAATTTTAAAGCAAACATGTGCTAAGAAAATTTAAAGACAGCTAGTGCTGACCTGTTTCTGAAAATTGTAGTTTACTAGCTATCATGAGGCTTCATAAACCTCAGTAATTACTGAGAAAAAAAAGGAGGTAACGTCAGCCTCCTGCTGCTCTTTCACACGCCAATCTTCAGGTTGGAGGCAGGGAAATGTCAGCAAAATATATCTTTAAGTAGAACTATATTGTGTGTGAGTCTGCACTTACAGCTTCCTTAGTCCTCTGCAAAGTCTCACAAATACCTGTTGTGCCATGCTGAGCTAGTGCATTCTTCTGTGATTGGGTGGTAACAATGCTGAACTTTCCCTGCATCTAGATTGGAGTTGCCACTCTGATGGCTGTGCCTGCTTGCACTGTAGTGGTAAGAAAAATATGTTAAGGATTACATACATTTTTAACCTTGTCACTGCTGCTTCACAAAATAACATCTTGTGCTGTCTGGCTGTATGGACTATTATCAATTATTGTTCAATATTGTTCTCACTTATCACTGTGGGTAGAAGTAGCGGGGGGGGGGGGAGTAAACCAACTCTTTGGTTTGGAGAATTGGGGAGGGAATTGGCTTCCATAGTTTATGGTTTTTAGGTTAATAAAGAAGTGAAAAGTGTGTTAGTGGTGGACTCACCAGCTAAAGGTCAAAACATAATAAAAAGAGAAAAACAGTGGAGCCACCACTTCTAAAGACTGGTAAGATGCAACATTTTGGATTTTTGTTATAGGGTTTAGATATAGGTTAAAATTGTGTCATTCTTCTGGTTGTTCTGTTTATGACAGAAATGTGTACATCTCAGTAAATGGATAGAATATTAAATGTATTCTCATACATATATGTATTTTATCTGTGTGTATTAAGGTGATTGGCTAGAGTTCAGCCTTAAAGAACAACACCAGATGTTCATGGTTGTTAGCACAGACCAGAAGAGTATTGCACAGCAGGTCACTGAAATGTCAATGCACTTGTGTTATATGCTGCCGTCCTTTGATATCCATTACTGCCTATTTGAAGTAGGTGGTGTATTATCATACACTAGATTTGGTTATGGATTTATAAAAGTTGGATTGATTAAAGGTATTTCTTGTACAATCCAGGATATAAGCATAATAATGTATAACTTTCTGCCAAAGTGGTATAATAGATTATGGAAATATCTCTAAGGATGCAAAGTTGGCAGACAAAATATAGGCATAATAAATTTCAGCTTTAACCTTCTGAGCGGTAACCCCTAGTGAGGCTTGGGGTCAAAAAATGGCTGATAGCAGCAACCCCAGCCACACTTGGGGTAGCTAAAAAAATAAAAACTTACC
This sequence comes from Pyxicephalus adspersus, assembly GCF_032062135.1. NCBI lineage: Eukaryota > Metazoa > Chordata > Amphibia > Anura > Pyxicephalidae > Pyxicephalus > Pyxicephalus adspersus. Next base: position 85,562,829 of record NC_092861.1, on the reverse strand, counting down.
TGGTCCCACCGGGATCCTCCAGTATCTTGCTCGTCTGACCCCATCCTCTGGCCGCATCCTCTTCTTTCGATCGGTCCTCCGGCGATTGCGCTGACGCTCCCGGGAGTTCCAGATGACCTTGGTGCGTGCGAGGGAGCGTGGCGGGAATTTCTAATTATTTTGTAATGGATTCAATACAAAATAACTGTATTGAATCCAATACAAAGTATCTATATATATATGCTATATATATATATATATATATATATATATATATATTTATATATGCTACTGTAAACTTAAAAATTAATGAGCTTTTTAAACAGTTTCAAACAATTTTGGGTAAAGATATAATTTAAATAGAAACTCCAATGGAATTGTTTTGTTGACAGTTATTAAAATTGTTATGTTTTTACTGCTGTGTCTCGAACATTAAATTGTTGTTAATACATCAGGGTGAACGGTAGGGGTAAATCGCTGTAATAGGGACAGAGAAAGAGTTAGGATGAGTTTTAGTCTCTGTGAGGTGTTTTTTTTAGTTCAACTTTAATCAAAAGCATTTAGAAAGTATAGCAATATATCATATGCAAAAAAATAAAAAAGAAAAAAAGAAAGAAATCATGAAACCATTAGTTACAGTGGTCCTAAAGTGCAAAATAGTACATTTACTGGTAGGTTTAAGATTCTTCTGTGCATTTTACTAAGGAAGCATAGATTTTACATACGCAGAAATGTAGTTTAAGTGATGTTTTATATAGATTGGTAAAATCCATTTCACTGTGGGTGCCTCTAAGGTACACTCTCCTTACCAGTTAAGAATCTTGCATGCACAGTGTGTGCCAAGCACTCATATTCAACCCTGTATATATATGTTTATAACGAGAATCCAACACTCATACTTATCCTTAATATTATAGAGCTTCAAAAGGAGATTCCAATATCAGAACCTCACAGAAGAATTAACTGTGAAAAATATGGTAGTCTAACTCTTTTCAAATGTCAAATTAGTTAAAGACCTAGAGAGTTTTTTCACAGAACCAGCTAAATCTGAGATCTCCCTCCACCTGACAGACTGCAAAGATTGTTGCAGAGATTGCTCAGATCTCACAGTAGACAATTGTTTATCTAGCTCCTTTATTCTTGAAGAAATGTCGACTAACTCAGTCTTCTTGCTTGTGATCTAAAAAAAAAAAAAAAAAAAGGAAATAGAATATTAGTGTTATTATTGTTGCAGTGATAGTAGTAGTGTTACATCAGCAATAATTTTGTTTAAATTTGGCAAACTTTAAAATTATCTTTCTGTTCTAAACATTTCTAAACCATCTCCTTTAATAAAGTCATAATTTACATAAATCATTTAATAGTTTATACTAGAGAATTGTTACAGACTATAACTCAGGACTAGTTTGTTCCATTTAGCAAGGGAAAATAGTAATCTAAAAAGAAATAATAATACCATTTATGTTAAAAGCTTGATGCCATCTACAAAGTATTACTTCCAGTTAACTCAGTGGATGAATTTGATAGATATAGATTTAAATGGTAATTTTAATCCACAGATTTAAAGCTGGACTTGAATAATACTTTGTGCATTGTGTGGAAGCAGCCCCACTAAAAGCATCATAGTAGGCAAAAGTTTTTTTTTTAATTTGGAGTTGGATTAGAACATGGTTCAAAAGAAGGTCACAAATTTGAAAATGGTTATAGAGAAGAGAATATCTGTGTTAGCACTGTTGCTTAATAGTTGGCCTGGGCGCAGAGGCTAGAGAAGGAAATGTATCCAGCTTTAGTTTGAAGACAGCTTCAAACAGCCTGGTCAAAATTTGAAGTCTACTGGGGTCAAATGTTGTTTTTCAGTTCTGGCCATATGTAAGGCTAATAAACAAGCTATTATCATACAAAAGGCATGGGGAGCTAAGCAGTGCCATGGGGGGCATTTTACTACATCTACATCTCATCTACATCTATATAGAACAGCTTTCCCATACAACACTGACAGTATGGCTGCTGTGAGTTTATTTACCGGTATTTCATTTTTCTATTTAATTTTAAAACCAAAAAAAATTCCTTTAATTTATTTTAATTTTGTGCCAATAAAAAAGGCTATGGTTTTTACTACTTAAGGGGAACCTAAAAACGTTTTGGCCTAAAGATTGCAATTTGCAAACTTAAATAAATCAATAATGAAATCACCCTAAACCCATCATAACAGCATACCTGAACCTGTTTTCTATAATGCTCACTACAAAGTCTTTGGTTAGGGATATGCAGACTTTGTAATATTAGTGCTCAATATTGTGGACTACAGAGGAAATAACTGCTCTAAAAATGTAGAAGAAACAAAAACACTGTATAACCAGAAAAAAACCCTCATACCAGATGTGAAATATAGTGGAAGAAGTATTACAGCATGGGTTACCATACTTCTTCAAGGCCTGGGCAGCTTGCAACCTCAAGAAAGCTCAATGTCAAAATGTCTGTCTGATCTATACGAGTAAGTTGACTCTTTTAACATGTCAAGGGTCCTAAACACAAGACTAAATCAATAGTGTAGTAGTTTCAACTCTGGTTAGAATCCTGACTCCAATCTCACAAAAATGCTGTGAGCCTATTTTGTGTTTGTACATTATTACAAATAGAAAAACATTTAAAAAAATGCTACATTCAAAAGAGGCTATAAAATGTCCAAACCGTAGAGAAGGTGCTTGGCTGAGGCTGTAGTAAATAAAGGTAGTTCTATTACATATACTTTATGTTCTATATACATATTACATAAGGGTTTACCATTAAACTTGATTGTCTAAACCATTTGTTTAATAAAAGATACTCAAAAAAATAAAAGAATGTGTGTTTTGCTTGTTAAACAGAAATGCCAGACCACAGTTAGTAAACTACTAATACTAGCTGGCAAACAGGATAATTAGGCTAAAATCAGAAAATCTAGTTTATCTTAATCAGAATTTTGTGATCTTTCACAGCAAGGATTCAAAGATAAAACGCTGAGTCTGTGGGATTTACTTCCTGAACATGGTGTTGTGTTACTTCCTTTTGTATCACGAATCACAATAAATATCCAATGCAGGTAAAAATTTAATTAAGAAACAGCAGGGACTGCCGTATATGGGAATAAATCTCTTGTATTAAAATTAGGCGTGCTTAGATCAGTAGGTTAAAAAGGGACTGGCAATGACAAGGTCAGCAACGCTTGGATGAAAAAAAACTAAACATATCCGATTTGCTCCCTCATCTTCGCATCTTTAGGCTAAGACTAGAGAATACCTTTAAACAACACGTTTCCGCAGCAATTAGGGTTCAATTGGATAAAAAAGGTACAAAGAATTCCTGGCAAACATACGAATTAAAAAATTCAAATTTTATTCAACAACATTAAAATCAAATAAACTATATATTACAAATTTACGTAAAATTCTAATATGTAGTTTATTTGACTTTATTTCACAGTTGATATCGAATCCATAGTGAACAGTTTTTCTGATTATATCATTGATGTTCATCCAGAGTTATGATGTTTATCATTTTGTGTCCCAGCACCCAGGATGCATGATCATCATTAAGGGTAGATTGTGATTATCAGTTAGGTTTCAAGTTTAGGTTTGACTTACATATTAGGCATTTATGAAATACTGATGCAATGTTTTCACTTTTTCATTAAAAAAGAAGAAAGTGAAAAGAAGCGAGTCTACCCACGAAACGCGTCAGAAAATTCTGACAGCTAAGCACCACTTTATTGTTACCCAGTGTAACTCATACGCACAGTGACTATACTATGTGCAATGATGGCACAATCTTGAATATGTTTGTTCTAAAATGTTTTTAATGGTGTTAAAAAAAATTGGGATTTTTTAATTGAATGTTTGCCAGGAATTCCCTAATCCTTTAACCTTTTTTGTCTGGGTGGTCAAGAAAGGGACCCTTCCTCCTCTTCTTTTCAATCTCCAATTGCAATACCCCAGGGATTTGGAAACCCAATGCATAACTGACCTATTAGGGGAATTCTATTTACTTTAATTCCTTGCTATAATATTTAGTGGAAGATTGGATGACATTGTAGGAGCTAATCAGGAATGCAGAAATCTCAGTTTTCAAAAGCTTTTTTTTCCCCTAAAAGCTGCATGCTCAGACAGCAGCACCATCTTTGAAAAAGAAAAACCTAATAAACACAAGATTTATTCTGCTTGGTACTGTCTATTCTCCTATGCCACGTAAACACCTTGGGAAAGAAATCACCGATTACAGTCTCTAATTAGTGTCACTTTTAAATTTTGGCAGAGAATCTGTTTTCTTTAAAAATTTTGTCAAATGCATACAGTGTGTGTGACAGCGCTTAAACTGATAACCCCTACGCACACAAAAAGGCTCAAGAACAAACTGTTTCTCAGTTACTTGAAGCACAATCTCCAAGAAAAAGAAAACTTTTATCACATATCCATTGGTATGGTAATTATCAATACATGGAGCCTATTCATAATGTCATTTTTATGGTGTGGTTTACTATGTCCAAACTTGAGAATAAAAATATATCATCACTGTTGTAAACTACATGGGTTTTATCAGTGCAGCTTTGGGCTTAGAGATTTTTAAATAATTCCTGCTGTTTGCTTGTCATTCTCTCAAATGTAAAGCAATGATGAGCACAGTATGCATGATGCATGCTGCTTGACATACAGTAAAATGCCATATGTACCATCCCACTGCATACACAGAATATGTAATAAAAACTTATAGCAATGCATAAAAAATGTACTTAGAAACCATAGGGTATATGTATTTTTTCCAAACTTAGTAACACTATTAAGTATTTATTACAATCAACAGAGAGTTTTTATCTGCTATGCACTTCACATGAATGCAGAGATGACACACCATATATAAATCCTGGTGCTTCTCCAGTTCTTGGCTGTGTTTGTAAATCTGACACAGATGCTGCAGTCTTTCACCTTGACTGACTTGCTACAAACAACATTGCAGTCTAACCACTGGGAAACAAGGAGACTGAGAAATTGCTTCCTTTGGTCTGCAGCAGACTGACTGCATCATCTCAGCTTAGGTAGTGGCACTTGTCTAGCTAAGAACTGCTTTAAAAATAGACACCGACAGCCTGTCAGTTCAATGTGGTGTATATCTTGCCAATGCTGATCAAACTTCGTCCAGTGCCTCCTACCTTCCTATCTCACATTAAAAATGTACTAGATTTTATTAATATTTTACCTGCAATGTATCCAACTTGACCTCCCCTGTTTTACAATGAAAATCATATTAAATGTGCTTGCCTGTTAGACCAATTCAATTTTTTAAGGCTTGAGAAATAAAGCAGTACAACAGTTTATTGTGAGCCAATGGTATTGCCTACAGCAGTGATTTAGCCAGTGCTTCATTATGCATGGGCACTATGCCAATTATTTCCTGCATGCCACAGGCCCACTGATTTGTACAGATCCCTGTCTGTGAGCGTATAATTACATACATTTTAGTTTTTCTTTTATCTTTATACAGTGATAAAAAGAATAACATTTTGATTTGTAACATTTACATGCTACAAATCGTTTTCCCATACAATAGTACTGTAAAATGTACAGGAATTATATGTAATTTTTTTATATATTTCATCAAAGTGCACTGTGCCATCTAGTGGACACATGTTTTATTGTATAGCATTACTGTACCGTATCACCAGTTAGGATGGGGAAAGATTGAAAAAACAAATGTTAGTGCTATAATTCACAGTATTTAACTGTGCGCAAGTTGGACAGCTTTATATTTTTGGCTGCAGCCATGCTTTAAGCTAGTGCAGTTGGCCCCTGCAACATATAAGACCCGATTATCTCCTATTCGGAATTCTTTATACTCCAAATTTCACACAGTTATTTACAGTGAATAACATATGGGATGGGCAAATCTGATTTCAAATATTCATGCTTTATAACGTCCACGGTCTGTGGTCTGCAATTCAAACACCCAAAAAGAGGTGTATGTTGGCTCCTGCACAAAAAACAATATTTTTTTTCTTGAAATACGGCTCAGAGTTTTTCTATTCCCTGTACCAAGAAACTTTATACTATTTATCTCACTAAAAAAAGGATTATTTTCACTTTAAGACCAGGTACAACATACTATGGGTGCTGGTGTGATATGGGGCCATTAATTCTGAAGGGCACCTTCTCAACACGTATGTGATACAGTGCTTTTTTGGTATGTTTTTGGTAGCTGTTTCAAATGAATAGATTACAACACAAACATGCGTGCCCTAATACAACGGTGTGAACCTAGCTAAAGTCTAGGGTAGTGATAGGGCAAACCTTCCTAAAGAGGCTATTATAATAACATAATTTAAACATGTGTGATTGAATTACCTGAATTGTCATGGTCATTACCTGATTTTGTAGCTGACTAACATGGTCACCCAGTAAGGTCTTGTCTCTCCGTAATTCTGTGTTGATTTG
>NC_092861.1:85552449-85555329 GCF_032062135.1 Pyxicephalus adspersus | reverse complement strand
ATTCTGTATTTGATCTGGTGGCAAATCAACATTTTGTATTTTCCTTTACTTTCAGTTTTCATCACAATGGTCTCAAGAACAAAAAGTGGGGATACAGAAAGCAAACAAAACTGAAGGAGAGCAATGCAAATGTTGTGGGCTTCTCTGCTCAAACATAGTAGTTTGGTTTATATGAATTAGATGGGCTGCAATATCTGCTGTTTGTTATAAATATACCCCTCTGTCTTTCTGAATGTGAAAAGGTTTTAGTACAAGTTCCTAAACAACAGGTTCAGAGAAACTGGTACAAAACAATTGTTCTAATCATTTCCCGATTAATGCAGGACAAAAAAGAGAAAACTTTTTTTTACTGCTTTTTTTATTCTTTAATAATTGTGCTGTAATTACCTGCTCCATCAGATCATTTAAACGTTCCTTCTCTTGTACCAGAAGAGCCTCCTGCCAATTTAACTCCTTGCTGAGCTGCTCTTCTCTGTCCTTGACACTTAGAAGCTGAGAAACACTAGAAGAGTTATAGGTATAATTCTCTCCCTTCAGTTCTCTCTGCTGGAAATAAAAAAGTAGTACTGTTAATATACAACCCCTATTGCTATCTGACATACAATTTATCTAATGACAAAATCAAATATATATATATATATATATATATATATATATATATATATATATATATATACTTGCATGCCATGTCAGGAATGAAAGTAACTGGATGTGATGTGGATCATGAGTCAGCCAATGTAACATTAAAATGTGTATTATTCTAAACCTACATCTGTTGCTTGGCAACCTGAGAGGTCAATGTGAGTGGGAGTCAAAAGAAAGCAAAAAACACCTATGTGTCCTCCCATGTATTCATGTGCCAATGCAATACAGCTGGAAGAAAATTAGCTTGCCATTGGAATGAACTTGAACTCTAACAAATTAAACTCTTCAAATCCAATTTTTTCTAAATATGATACTGTCATATACGGTATATAAAAGCATTTGGTGTAAAAGTCAATATTTGCAGAATAAAGTAAATAAATGTGTGCCAAAAAAACTGAGGACAGGGTGATTTGTCCCATATGGCACCTCTAAATTTTCTAACTCAATTCTAGAGATGGTCCTAGTTTTGCACTAAAAGGGCCATTGCAGTTTAAATCTGTTATATAGACAACATTTATATTTTAGGATTTGATCTTTATAGCAATGTATCAGTGTAATATGCAAAATCAGTTTTGGATATTTAGTGGGCTGCACTCCTCAAAAGAACAGAGTTGGCGGTAAAGATGGCGGCTCCCTCTGGACCTGTCCCTGTCAGGCTGCCCATGCTGTACATACTTGCCGATTATGGTAGAAGCTCACCACCCACCTATGAGAATAGTTTCTCTTTAACCCCTGTTCAGTGGTCATTAAACAACTAACTACACTTTTTAATTCAATGAACTATGCCTGCAGGCACCTGGACTTATTTGCTTAATTAACCATATTTATGTTATGAATTTTGTAAATCCCACAGTCATCATAGAATTTATTGTAATGGTCTTACAATATCCAGTTGTTTGGTAATTTCCAGTAACTGAGTTTGCAACACACTATTTTCACTAGTCAGTGATGCACAGTCATCCATCATTTTCTTTCTTAAAACACAGTCCTGTTCAGAGTGCAAGTCTTTCTCACGAAGCTGCTGGTGAAGGAAGCTTATTTCATTCCTAAAAGTGAAAGCAGAAAAATCACATTTTTTAAAATCCATATATGCTACCTTAGTAAAAGGCGACATCACCGGGAATGGACATAAAGTTGGCTCTCTGCTGTCTGCATGCTCCATGTGTTAGACTGACATGAGTGTGCAATGTAATAGGAACTTATTGGCTTACACCACTGCTTCGTGTGCAAAACAATGAGAACCTTTTGGTTGACTCTGCAGCTCTGCATTTAGAGAGAGGTAATATAAAGACAAATGCAGGTGCCACCTGTACCATCAGAATTAAACTCCTTCATCTCAGGTTGATTGATGCTAGGAACAAATTTAGACGCTTCAGTTTATATTTAATAAATAATTTTGGTGTCACTAATTAAATCATGTTTACAATTTAAAGTACATTTGAGGCTCTATTTTGGTACACTTTATTATTATTATAAGCTGGCAAGTCGATAAATATGTGAAAAAATGACATCCCAGTTTTTATTCAGCCTATTAATAATCAGCATTTTTATTTTATTGGTAATTTTAACACATTATCTCTTCATTCTGCCTTCTTTCTCTGTACAGTCACCTAATATCTGAACAAAGGGATGGAAGATAATGTGAATGTACATTGAGAACATGTGGCTGGGCCTCAGCTTTACATAGGGGAGACAAGGGTTAAAATGCAATAAGAAAGGCTAAAATGAAGAGAGGTAACTATACCAACCCTCCTCAAGCACACTTTATTCTAGACTCTGTATTACAGGGGTACACACTGATAGTGGGGTCAGATGCCGGATCATAATGGTTGCATGCCTGGATGTAGGACCAAAATGGTGCTGGAAACAGCATGGGAACCACTGTGGCAATGGGAACCAACTGAGGAATCAAGGTAGCTGGGAAAGTGGGAGTCAATAAAGGCTCATTCAGTTCAAATTTAAGTGACTATGTTTACCTAGTCACCTGTTCTTGGTTTATACTTAAATTGATTTATATGTAAATATATACAGTACTTCAATCTGTCATGGTGATCTCTGTAAAAACAGGGCTCTGCATTATATAGAAAGTGGTCACACAGAATTCAGACAGCCACTGTATGATAGTTGGTGAGTTTCGTACCTTAAATCGAGTGTCATTTGGTTTTTGGTTGTTGCTGTGTGTTTAATCAGTTTATCCTCCATTTCATGCCTGGTTGAATTCACCTTCAGCAACTC
>NC_092861.1:85549745-85551190 GCF_032062135.1 Pyxicephalus adspersus | reverse complement strand
AATTGTTTTTTTTCTTTAGTATGAGAAGCTATAAAGACAATTGAAAACCTTGTTGTATATAATTATCAATTATCATTGTCCCAATCTTACACAGATAGAAACTAGAGAAGAAAAACACAAGGATGGTAAAAACAAGTATTTGTAAATGTGTGTACTGTAGACCTGGCAATTTAAATGCTGGAAATGGTTTGTAGTGAAATTTTCTTTGCAGGCTAGCAGGGTATCTACATAGTTTACACATTAAAAAGTCATTTTCAAACTTGCTCAGTACAGCCCTGCATTGAACAATACCAACATGGACTAAGCAGTAACAGACACCACCTAATCCATTTTCACTTTACCGTAGTGAGATCAGTAAAATGTGATTGATGTTTCAATGTATTGCACAGTGCACACTGGTGACTGTTTTTTCTGATAGGGCTATAAGTGGAAACTTAAAAAGTACTGTACTTGTTCCATGTGACAGATAAAAGTTTTAGTTATGCAATTTATCTTTTAACCATAAATATTTACATTACTCTGACTTTTTGCATAAACAGGCTCTTTCTCTAATTGCAGGTTTATTGTTTTCACTCTGTGCTAATTCCATATTCCATTTTTGTATTTTTTTTTCTGTACTGTACATACTGAAATCCACAAGTAACTAAAAGATGTTGAACATGGTACGTTGTTGTCAAACTTCAAGATATCCTGCTGCTCACTAGTTCTTCTGTTGATCTGATACAATGTAAAAGGGATTTTATGAAAGGTGATTCGCTACTGGTATTTTCAGTTAACATTTAGTCGACTTTCTTATATTATTATTTCATCCAAGTTCTAAAAAAATTCTTACCTGCCTAGAAAAAAAATTGTGATACATACGGCATTATTTACCTTCAGCTCCTCTAATCTGCTGTCTTTCATGTTCTAGATCACGCTGCAGAATTAGTAAATTTGCATCTTTACGTTTTACTTCCAGCTTCAATCCTTCACTCTCTGATCGTAGGTCCTAAAAAAAAAAAAAACATACTTTTTAAAATAGTTTTTAACATGGTCATTGCATAGTTAGACTTCATCTACCTTCAAATGGTAGCTAAATCACACCTTAGTAAGGTGTGAGTTACACAAGAGTGAGAAAATAAACTGGACAACCCTATGGTGTAAACAGAAACTGAATTATTTGGGCGTTATGATACCCAAATATCCCTCAAGACTCTACTACTTTAATATCCCCCCTCTTGGGAGATCCGCTAAAGAACAGCTACAAAAATAGGCCAAATTGCAGCTCCCCTATGTAGGACGCATAAATCTAATTGAAATGATAATTTTTCCAAAAATTCTATACATACTGCAAATGTTACCCATTATTATTTGAAAAACAGATCTCCAAGATATCTATAAAGCCTTTCAGGCTTTTATCTGGGCAGGAATGAAAGCTAGACTGGCTATGTGTATAATCCAACAAC